>NC_092248.1:19757773-19784762 GCF_036320965.1 Panulirus ornatus | reverse complement strand
AATACACTCCCACATAATTTACCAGGAATACTCAACAAACTTGTACTTCTGTAATTTGAGCACTCACTCTTATGCCCTTTGCCTTTATACAATGGCACTATGCAAGCATTTCGCCAATCCTCAGGCACCTCACCATGAATCATCCGTATATTAAATAACCTTACCAACCAGTCAACAGTACAGTCACCCCCTTTTTTAATAAATTCCACATTAATACCATCGAAACCTGCGTCCTTGCCGGCTTTGATCTTCGGCAAAGCTTTTACTACCTCTTCTCTGTTTACCAAATCATTTTTCCTAACCCTCTCACTTTGCACACCACCTCGACCAAAACACCCTATATCTGCCACTCTATCATCAAACACATTCAACAAACCTTCAAAATAGTAAGGAGGGAGGGAGGCGAAGGTATTGGGAGCGTTGAAGAATGTGTGGAAGGCGAGAATGTTATCTCGGAGAGAAAAAGAATGGGTATGTTTGAAGGAATAGTGGTTCCAACAATATTAGACGGTTGTGAGGCATGGGCTATAGATAGGGTTATGCAGAGGAGGGTGGATTGTGTTGGAAATGAGATATTTGAGGACAGTATGTGGTGTGAGGTGGTTTGGTAGATTAAGTAATGAAAGGGCAAGAGAGATGTGCGGTAATAAAAAGTGTGGTTAACGGAGCAGAACAGGGTGTATTCAAATGGTTTGGTCACATGAAGAGAATGGGTGAAGAAAGATTGACAAAGAAGATATATGTGTCAGAGGTGGAGGGAATGAGGAGAAGTGGGAGACCAAATTGGAGGTGGAAGGTTGGAGTGAAAAAGATTTATATATATATATATATATATATATATATATATATATATTTTTTTTTTTTTTTTTTATACTTTGTCGGTGTCTCCCGCGTTTGCGAGGTAGCGCAAGGAAACAGACGAAAGAAATGGCCCAACCCCCCCCATACACATGTACATACACACGTCCACACACGCAAATATACATACCTACACAGCTTTCCATGGTTTACCCCGGACGCTTCACATGCCTTGATTCAATCCACTGACAGCACGTCAACCCCGGTATACGACATCGCTCCAATTCACTCTATTCCTTGCCCTCCTTTCACCCTCCTGTATGTTTAGGCCCCGATCACAAAAAATCTTTTTCACTCCATCTTTCCACCTCCAATTTGGTCTCCCTCTCCTCCTCGTTCCCTCCACCTCCGACACTTATATCCTCTTGGTCAATCTTTCCTCACTCATTCTCTCCATGTGACCAAACCATTTCAAAACACCCTCTTCTGCTCTCTCAACCACGCTCTTTTTATTTCCACACATCTCTCTTACCCTTACGTTACTTACTCGATCAAACCACCTCACACCACACATTGTCCTCAAACATCTCATTTCCAGCACATCCATCCTCCTGCGCACAACTCTATCCATAGTCCACGCCTCGCAACCATACAACATTGTTGGAACAACTATTCCACATTTGAAGAATGTATGTGAGAAATACTTAGAAAAGCAAATGGATTTGTATGTAGCAGTTATGGATCTGGAGAAGGTATATGATAGAGTTGATAGAGATGCTCTGTGGAAGGTATTAAGAATATATGGCTTGCGAGGCATGTTGTTAGAAGAAGTGAAAAGTTTTTATCGAGGATGTAAGACATGTGTACGTGTAGGAAGAGAGGAAAGTGATTGGTTCTCAGTGAATGTAGGTTTGCGGCAGGGGTGTGTGATGTCTCCATGGTTGTTTCATTTGTTTATAGATTGGGTTGTTAGGGAGGTGAATGCAAGAGCTTTGGAAAGAGGGGCAAGTATGCAGTCTGTTGTGGATGAGAGAGCTTGGGAAGTGAGTCAGTCGTTGTTCGCTGATGATACAGCACTGGTGGTTGATTCATGTGAGAAACTGCAGAATCTGGTGACTGATTTTGGTAGAGTGTGTGAAAGAAGAAAGTTAAGAGTAAATGTGAATAAGAGCAAGGTTATTTGGTATAGTAGGGTTGAGGGTCAAGTCAATTGGGAGGTAAGTTTGAATGGAGAAAAACTGGAGGAAGTAAAGTGTTTTAGATATCTGGGAGTGGATCTGGCAGCGGATGGAACCATGGAAACGGAAGTGAATCATAGGGTGGGGGAGGGGGCGAAAATTCTGGGAGCCTTGAAGAATGTTTGGAAGTCGAAAACATTATCTCGGAAAGCAAAAATGGGTATGTTTGAAGGAATAGTGGTTCCAACAATGTTGTGCGGTTGCGAGGCGTAGGCTATGGATAGAGTTGTGCGCAGGAGGGTGGAGATGCTGGAAATGAGATGTGTGAGGACAATATGTGGTGTGAGGTGGTTTGATCGAGTAAGTAATGTAAGGGTAAGAGAGATGTGTGGAAATAAAAAGAGTGTGGTTAAGAGAGCAGAAGAGGGTGTTTTGAAATAGTTTGTTCACATGGAGAGAATGAGTGAGGAAAGATTGACCAAGAAGATATATGTGTCAGAGGTGGAGGGAACGAGAAGTGGGAGACCAAATTGGAGGCGGAAAGATGGAGTGAAAAAGATTTTGAGTGATCGGGGCCTGAACATGCAGGAGGGTGAAAGGAGGGCAAGGAATAGAGTGAATTGGAGCGATGTGGTATACCGGGGTTGACGTGCTGTCAGTGGATTGAATCGGGGCATGTGAAGCGTCTGGGGTAAACCATGGAAAGCTGTGTAGGTATGTATATTTGCGTGTGTGGACGTATGTGTATACATGTGTATGGGGGTGGGTTGGGCCATTTCTTTCGTCTGTTTCCTTGCGCTACCTCGCGAACACGGGAGACAGCGACAAAGCAAAAAAAAAAAAATATATATATATATATATATATATATATATATATATATATATTTATATATATATATATATATATATATATATATATATATATATGTTCCCTGGGGATAGGGGAGAAAGAATACTTCCCACGTATTCCCTGCGTGTCGTAGAAGGCGACTAAAAGGGGAGGGAGCGGGAGGCTGGAAATCCTCCCCTCTCACTTTTTTTTTTAATTTTCCAAAAGAGGGAACAGAGAAGGGGCCCAGGTGAGGATATTCCCTCAAGGGCCCAGTCCTCTGTTCTCAACGCTACCTCGCTAATGCGGGAAATGGCGAATAGTATGAAAGAAAGATACATATATATATATATATATATATATATATATATATATATATATATATATATATATATATATATATATATATATATATATATATATATATATATATCACGGGGGAGAAAAACAAACCAACAGAAAAACAGACAAAACAATAAGGAGATAGGCAAATACAAACACATGAGAGGAAAAGTAAAGTGGAACTCCTCAGTGATCGTGATATAAGGGACCTTCAAAAGGGCCGTGGTGAGGCAGCAGAGAGCAGTGTTAATTTGGGCAACAATTGAGTGGCGACACCTTAACGAGGCAGCGGATGATTCAGCTGCGGCAACATGGAGCATTACCTGGCGGACTCAATGTTAGTCACTGTTCCTCCATACCTTGTTAAGAGCAGGTCGACCGCGGTTATACCAAGAAGCGACTCCATCTGAACCGTACATATCATTGTTGGAGGGGGTTCAGATTAAGGATCTATTTTCAGTTCCCTTTTGCGATACGTTTCCTTATATCCTGTTTCTCGTAGCCTTCATTCAGTACAACACACACACACACACACACACACACACACACACACAAAGGAACTTTGAAAAGGAATTGTTAACAAGTCATGAGAAAACCAAAAACTGTTCCATCTATTCATCTTGAATCAGTTGTCAGGTAAGGAACACCTAAAAAGAAGAAGGAATTAAGAGGATAAGACTGTAGAGGATGATGTCAGGATATGTAAGGAACTGAATAGCACGTTCAAAAATACTTTCAGAGTGAAAGACACTGTAGCCCAGCACCAGTGAGTTGGAATGGGAGGAGGTTTTGGAAATCATTTAGACTCCTAGGAAAGATGAAAGGATTTGACCCATACAAGGATCATGATTCAGATGAATTTTCACCATATGTGTTGAAGATGTGTGCAGAAATACTAGATAAACCACGTGGATTACTGTTCAAGATGATACTTAAGAGAGGCAAATTGTAAAGGGAATGGAAAAAGGAAATTTCATACTGAGTTATAAGAAAGTAGACCGGAAACAAGCGTTGAACTACAGACCGCTCTTACAAACGTGTTTGCTGCGTAAGGTTTTAGAAACGATAATTAGAAAGTAATTGAATGATTTTCTACAGAGGAAAAATTACTTAAGCGAGAAAAAGCAACGTTTTACGGAAAATTTAGGTGTAGCTAACATCGTATAGCTCTACGAGAGAGTGAGCTCAGTCGTAGACTGTTTGTGGACTGTTTGTTTCTTGACTGCCATAAAGAATTTTGATACTTTACCAATGGGAAGCTGATTAAGAACCTGGATTTCCAGGGGATATTCTTTCCGTGGACAGAAAATTTTCTCTGTGGAAGGGATCAAAGAACGCATGTTAGAAGAATGGGTCGGCTGACCAGCGGAGTGCCGCAGGTTTCGGTTCTGCGGCCATTACTCTACTTGATCTATGTAAATGACTTGCCTGAAGGTATAGAATCCTATCCGAATAACTTTGCTGATGATGCTCAGGTCATGAGGGACGCGAAGAGCCTGGAGACTTGCATCACCTTAAGAGGGAATCTAAACAGACCCTAAAGTTGGTCAGCTACATGGTTGATGAAATTCAACCCTACGATGGGTAAAGTGAAACAAAGCCTCAATAAGACTATCATCTTCGGAGATAAGCTTCAGGATATTATTTACAAGAAGGACTTGGGTGTGGGCAACGTCCCTAAACTGTCTGCTGGCAAATATCAATTAGCTTTCAAGTTTATAGATAATGTAGCTGTGCATATCCCACACAAAGCCAAAGTTAGAATAAGCTTCTCAAGTTTGTCCATAGCACTTCAAGAGGCACAAAGAGCTAACAGAGTAGAACGAGAGGAGGCCAACACATATGGTACCAGAATTATGAGAGCTATGTTTAGTGGAAAAAAGGTTTCAGGCTTTAATTTTGCCTAAGCTAGAAGATAGAGGAGTGAGGGGTGACCTGGTCACAACCAATTCCTTTTTTCCGAAAGCATCGACAGAATTGAACACTCGCATCTACCTGGGAGTGATCAGACATGCAACCAGCTGCCTCTCGCTGCACATTAACATCGAAAAGTCTCGCTTTAGTACGCTTATCAATTAGTACATAATACAGTAATTCATATGCAAAAGTAGGTAATGTCGCAATCGAGGGTATAATTAGGGGGCTTTGGGTACTCAGTGTAAATGAAAATGAGTAGCATCCTTTAGAATTGTGTGCTGAAAAGGTTCTGGTAACTGGGAATTACTGGTTTAAAAAAAGGGATATACAAAGTATATGTGGTTGTGTGAAGTTAATGGTGAACGGGCCTTAAGTGACACACACACACACACACACACACACACACACACATACACATTTACATATATATATATATATATATATATATATATATATATATATATATATATATATATATATATATATATATATATGTATGTATGGATATATCTATGGATAGAGTTGTGCGCAGGAGGGTGGATGTGCTGGAAATGAGATGTTTTGGGCCAATATGTGGTGTGAGGTGGCTTGATCGAGTAAGTAATCATAGGGTAAGAGAGATGTGTGGAAATAAAAAGAGTGTGGTTGAGAGAGCAGAAGAGGGTGTTTTGAAATGGTTTGGTCACATGGAGAGAATGAGTGAGGAAAGATTGACCAAGAGGATATATGTGTCAGAGGTGGAGGGAACGAGGAAAAGTGGGAGACCAAATTGGAGGTGGAAAGATGGAGTGAAAAAGATTTTGAGTGATCGGGGCCTGAACATGCAGGAGGGTGAAAGGCATGCAAGGAATAGAGTGAATTGGAACGATGTGGTATACCAGGGTCGACGTGCTGTCAATGGATTGAACCAGGGCATGTGAAGCGTCTGGGGTAAACCATGGAAAGTTGTGTGGGGCCTGGATGTGGAAAGGGAGCTGTGGTTTCGGTGCATTATTACATGACACCTAGAGAATGAGTGTCAACGAATGGGGCCTTTATTGTCTTTTCCTAGCGCTACCTCCCACACATGAGGGGGGAGGGGGTTGTTATTCCATGTGTGGCGAGGTGGCGATGGGAACAAATAAAGGCAGACAGTATGAATTATGTATATGTGTATATATGTATATGTATGTGTGTGTATATATATGTATGCATTGAGATATATAGGTATGTATATTTGCGTGTGTGGACGTGTGTGTATATACATGTGTATGTGGGCGGGTCGAGATATTCTTTCGTCTGTTTCCTTGCGCTACCCCGCTAACGCGGGAGACAGCGACAAAGCAAAATGAATAAATAAATATATATATATATATATATATATATATATATATATATATTATCTATTCATTTTGCTTTGTTGCTGTCTCCCGCGCCTGCGAGGTAGCCCAAGGAAACAGACGAAAGAATTGGCCAAACCCATCCCCACACACATGCACACACACACACGTCCACACACGCAAACATACACACCCACACATCCCAACGTACACACATATACACACACAGAAACACACACATATACACACATGCACTCAATTCACACTTTCTGCCCCTACTCACCCCCATCGCCACCCCGCCATACACGGAATAGCATCCCAATCCCACCTCATGTGCGCGAAGCAGCGCCAGGAAAAGACAACAAAGGCCCAATTCGCTCACACTCAGTCTCCAGCTGTCATGCAATAATGCCCGAAACCACAGCTCCCCTTCCACATCCAGGCCCCACACAACTTTCCATGGTTTACTCCAGACGCTTCACATGCCCTAATTCAATCCATTGACAGCACGTCAACCCTGGTATACCACATCGATCCAATTAACTCTATTCCTTGCCCGCCTTTCACCCTCCTGCATGTTCAGCCCTCGATCACTCAAAATCTTTTTCAATCCATCTTTCCACCTACAATTTGGTCTCCCACTTTTCCTCGTTCCCTCCACCTTCGACACACATATCCTCTTGGTCAATCTTTCCGCACTCACTCTCTATATATGGCCAAACCATTTCAAAACACCCTCTTCTGCTCTCTCAGCCACGCTCTTTTTATTTCCACAGATCTCTCTTACACTTACATTATTTACTCGATCAAACCACCTCACACCATATACTGTCCTCAAACATCTCATTTACAGCACATCCATCCTCCTGCGCACAACTCTATTCATAGCACACGCCTCGCAACCATACAACATTGTTGTAACCACTATTCCTTCAAACATACCCATTTTTGCTTTCGGAGATAATGTTCTCGACTTCCACACATTCTTCAAGGCTCCCAGAATTTTCGCCCCCTCCCCCACCCTATGATTTACTTCCGCTTCCATAGTTCCATCCGCTGCCAGATCCACTCCCAGATATCTAAAACACTTTACCACCTCCAGTTTTTCTAAATTCAAACTTACCTCCCAATTGACTTGATCCTCAACCCTATTGTACCTAATAACCTTGATCTTATTCACATTTACTCTTAACTTTCGTCTTTCACACACTTTACCAAACTCAGTCACCAGCTTCTTCAGTTTCTCACATGAATCAGCCACCAGCTCTGTATCATCAGCGAACAACAACTGACTCACTTCCCAATATATATATATATATATATATATATATATATATATATATATATATATATATATATATATATATATATATATATATATATATATACACCAGCAAGGGAGACATAAGAGAGAAATATAAATCAGTTGATATACATCGAGGATACGAAGCTAGGACGCCATTTGGTAAACATATTTTGGACAATCACTTGTTAACAAATGTCGTCGTAGGTTTTGGCTCTGAGTGAAACGAAGATTAAGGGTAAAGGGGAAGAGTGGTTTGGGAATGTCTTGGGCGTAAAATCAGGGGTTAGAGAGAGGACAAGAGCAAGGGAAGGAGATGCACTACTCCTGATACAGGAGTGGTGGGAGTATGTGATAGAGTGTAAAACTGAAAGTAGATGGAGAGAGATGGGAGGTTATTGGTGCATATGCACCTGTGGATTAGAAGAAAGATCATGAGAGGCAAGTTTTTTCGGAGCAGCTAAGTGAGTTTGTTTGTAGTTTTGATGCAAGAGACCCTGTTATCGTGATGGGTGATTTGAATACGAAGGTGAGTAATGTGGCAGTTGAGGGAACAATTGGTATACATGGGGTGTCCAGTGTTGTAAATGGAAATGGTGAAGAGCTTGTAGATTTATATGCTAAAAAAGGACTGGCTTAAAAAGAGAGATATACATAAGTATACATATGTAAGTACGCGAGATAGCCATAGAGCGTTACTGGATTAAGTGTTAATTGATATGCGCGTGAAAGAGAGACTTTTGGATGATAATTTGCTGAGAGGTGCAACTGGATGGACGTCTGATTATTATCTTGAGGAGGCAAAGGTGAAGATTTGTAGAGGTTTTCAGAAAAGAAGAGAGAATGTTGGGGTGAAGGGAGTGGTGAGAGTGGGTGAGCTTGGGAAGGAGACTTGTGTGAGGAAGTACCAGGAAAGACTGAGTACAGAAAGGGAAAAAGGTGAGATCAAAGGATGCAAAGGGAGTGGGGGAGGAATGGGATGTATTTAGAGAAGCAGTGATAGCTTGTGCAAACGATGCTTGTGGCATGAGAAGCGTGGGAGGTGGGCAGATAAGAAAGGGTAGTGAGTGGTGGGATGAAGAAGTAAGATTATTGGTGAAAGAGAAAAGTGAGGCATTTGGACGATTTTTGCAAGGAAATACTGTAAACGACTAGGAAATGTATAAAAGAAAGAGGCAGGAGGTCTAGAGAAAGGTGTAAAAGGTGAAAAAAAGGGCAAATAAAGGTTGGGGTGAGAGAGTATCATTAAATTTTGGGGAGAATAGAAAGATGTTTTGGAAGGAGGTAAATAAAGTGCGTAAGACAAGGGAACAAATGGGAACATCAGTGAAGGGCGCAAATGGGGAGGTGATAACAAGTAGTGGTGATGTGAGAAGGAGATACAGTGAGTATTTTGAAGGTTTGTTGAATGTGTTTGATGATATAATGGCAGATATAGTGTGGTTCGGTCGAGATGGTGTGCAAAGTGAGAGGGTTAGGGAGAATAATTTGGTAAACAGAGAAGAGATAGTAAAAGCTTTGCGGAAGATGAAAGCCGGCAAGGCAGCGAGTTTTAATGGTATTGCAATGGAATTTGGTGATTGAATTGTTGACAGGTTGGTAAGGTTATTTAATGTATGTATGACTCATGGTGAGGTGCCTTAGGACTGTAGGAATGCTTGCATATTGCCATTGTACAAAGGCAAAGGGGATAAGAGTGAGTGCTCTAATTGCAGAGGTATAAGTTTGTTGAGTATTCCTTGGAAATTGTATGGGAGGGTATTGATTGAGAGGGTGAAGGCATTAACACAGCATCAGATTGGGGAAGAGCAGTGTGGTTTCACAAGCTGTAGAGGATGTGTGGACTAGGTGTTTGTTTTGAAAAAATGTATGCGAGAAATACTTAGAAAAGTAAATGTATTTGTATGTAGTATTTATGGATCTGGAGAAGGCACGTGATAGAGTTGATAGAAAAGGTCTGTGTAAGGTATTAAGAATATATGGTGTCGGAGGTAAGTTGTTAAAAGCAGTGAAAAGTTTTTTTCGAAGATATAAGGCATGTGTACGTGTTGGAAGAGAGGAAAGTAATTGTTTTTCAGTGAATATTGATTTGCGGCAGGGGTGCGTGATGTCTGGATGGTTGTTTAATTTGTTTATGGTTCGGGTTGTTAGGGGAGGTGAATGCAAGAGTCTTGGAAAGAGGGGTAAGTATGCAGTCTGTTGTGGATGAGAGCGTTTGGGAAGTGAGTCAGTTGTTGTTCGTTGATGATACAGCGCTGGTGGCTGATGGGGGAGAGAAACTGCAGAAGCTGGTGACTGAGTTTGGTAAAGAAGAAAGCTGAAAGTAAATGTCAATAAGAGTAAGGTTATTAGGTACAGTAGGGTTAAGGGGCAAGTCAATTGGAAGGTAAGTTTCATTGGAGAAAAACTGGAGGAAGTGAAGAGTTTTAGATATCTGGGAGTGGATCTGGCAGCGGATGGAACCATGGAAGCGGAAGTGAATAATAGGGTGGTGGAGGGGACGAAAGTTTTGGGAGCGTTGAAAAATGTTTGGAAGTTGAGGATATTATCTTCGAAAGCAAAAATGGGTATGTTTGAAGGAATAGTGGTTCTAACAATGTTTTTTGGTTGCGAGGCGTGGGCCATAGATAGAGTTGTCCGGAGGAGGAAGGATATGCTGGAATTGAGATGTTTGAGGACAATGTGTGGTGTGAGGTGGTTTGATCGAGTAAGTAATGAAAGGGTAAGAGATATGCGATAATAAAAAGATTGTGGCTGAGAGAGCAGAAGGTATTTTGAAATGGTTTGGTCACATGAAGAGAATGAGTGAGGAAAGACTGACAAAGAGCATTTATGTGTCAGAGGTGGAGGGAACGAGAAGAAGTGGGAAACCTAATTGGAGGTGGAAACATGGAGTGATAAAGATTTTGAGTGATCGGGGCCTGAACATGCAGGAGGGTGAAAGGCGTGCAAGGAACAGAGTGAGTTGGAACGATGTGGTACATTGGGGTCGAGGTGCTCTGAACATATTGAACCAGGCCATGTGAAGCGTCTGGGTAAACCATGGAAAGCTCTGTGGGGCCTGGGTGTGGAAAGGGAGCTGTGGTGTCGGTGCATTATACATGACACCTAGAGAGTGAGTGTGAACGAATGTGGCCTTTGTTGTCTTTTCCTAGCGCTACCTCGCGCACATACGAGGGGAGGGTGTTTTCATTTCATGTGTGGCCGGGTGGCGACGGGAATGAATAAGGGCAGACAGTTTGACTTATGTACATGTGTATATATGTATATGTCTGTGTGTGTATATATATGTATACGTTGAGATGTATAGGTATGTATACGTGCGTGTGTGGACGTGTATGTATATACATGTGTTTGTGGGTTGGTTGGGCCATTCTTTCGTCTGTTTCCTTGCGCTAACTCGCTAACGCGGGAGGCAGCGACAAAGTATAATATATATAAATATATATATATATATATATATATATATATATATATATATATATATATATATATATATATATATATATATACATTTTTCATTATTATTAGTAGTATTTTGCTTTGTCGCTGTCTCCCGCGTTTGCGAGGTAGCGCAAGGAAACACGCGAAAGAAATGGCCCAACCCAAACCCATACACATGTATATACACACACGTCCACACACGCAAATATACATACCCATACATATTAATGTACACATATATACACACACACACATACACCTACATATATACACATGCACATAATTCACACTGTCTGCCTTTACTTATTCCCATAGCCACTTCGCCACACATGGAAGAACATCCCCCTCCCCCCTTATGTGTGCGAGGTAGCGCTAGGAAAAGACAACAAAGGACCCATTCGTTCACACTCAGTCTCCAGCTGTCATGCAATAATGCCCGAAACCACAGCTCCCCTTCCACATCCAGGCCCCACATAACTTTCCATGGCTTACCCCAGACGTCTCACATGCCCTGATTCAATCCATTGACAGCACGTCGACCCCGGTATACCACATCGATCCAATTAACTCTATTCCTTTCACCCTCCTCCATGTTCAGGCCACGATCACTCAAAATCTTTTTCACTCCATCTTTCGACCTCCAATTTGGTCTCCCACTTCTCCTCATTCCCTCCACCTCCGACACATATATCCTCTTGGTCAATCTTTCCTCACTCATTCTCTCCATGTGCTCAAACCATTTCAAAACACCCTCTTCTGCTCTCTCAACCACGCTCTTTTTATTTCCACACATCTCTCTTACCTTTACATTACTTACTCGATCAAACCACCTCACCACACATTGTCCTCACTGCTACTAATAACTAGCCTCCCACACCATATATTCTTAATACCTTCCACAAAGCATCTCTATCAATTCTATTATATGCCTTCTCCAGATCCATAAATGCTAAATACAAATCCATTTGCTTTTCTAAGTATTTCTCATACATTCTTCAAAGCAAACACCTGATCCACACATCCTCTACCACTTCTGAAACCACACTGCTCTTCCCCAATCTGATGCTCTGTACATGCCTTCACCCTCTTAATCAATACCCGCCCATATAATTTCCCAGGAATACTCATCAAACTTATACCTCTGTAATTTGAGCACTCACTCTTATCCCCTTTACCTTTGTACAGTGGCACTATGCAAGCATTCCGCCAATCCTCAGGCACCTCACCATGAATCATTCATACATTAAATAACCTTACCAACCTGTCAACAATACAGTCACCCCGTTTTTTAATAAATTCCAAAGCAATACCATCCAAACCCGCTGTCTTGCTGGCTTTCATCTTCCGCAAAGCTTTTACTACCTCTTCTCTGTTTACCAGATCATTTTCCCTAACCCTCTCACTTTGCACACCACCTGGACCAAAGCACCCTATATATATATATATATATATATATATATATATATATATATATATATATATATATACATATACATATATATATATATATATATATATATATATATATATATATATATATATATATATATATATATATATTATCCCTGGGGATAGGGGATTAAGAATGCTTCCTACGTATTCCCTGCGTGTCGTAGAAGGTGACTAAAAGGGGAGGGAGCGGGGGGCTGGAAATCCTCCCCTCTCGTTTTTTTTTTTTAATCTTCCAAAAGAAGGAACAGAGAAGGGGGCCAGGTGAGGATATTCCCTCAGAGGCCCAGTTCTCTGTTCTTAACGCTACATCGCTAACGCGGGAATTGGCGAATAGTTTAAAGGAAAAAGAAAGAATATATATATATATATATATATATATATATATATATATATATATATATATATATATATATATATATATATATATATATATCCCTGGGGATAGGGGAGAAAGAACACTTTCCACTCATTCCTCACGTGTCGTACAAGGCGACTAAAGGGGACGCGAACGGGGGGCTAGAAACCCTCCCCTCCCTGCATTTTACCTTTCTAAACGGGGAAACAGAAGATGGAGTCGCAGGGAGTGCTCATCCTCCTCGAAGGCTCACATTGGGGTGTCTAAATGTGTGTGGATGTAAGTAAGATGAGAAAAAATGAGAGATAGGTAGTATGATTGAGGAAAGGAACCTGGATGTTTTCCTCTGAGTGAAACGAAGCTCATGAGTAAAGGGGAAGAGTGGTTTGGGAATGTCTTGGGAGTAAAGTCAGGTCTTAGTAAGAGGACGAGACCAAGGGAAGGCGTAGCCCTACTCCTGAAACAGGAGTGGTGGAGTATGTGACAGAGTGTAAAAAAGTAAATTCTAGATTGATATGGGTAAAACTGAAAGTGAATGGAGAGAGCTGGGTGATTATTGGTGCATATGCACCTGGGCATGAGAAGAAAGACCGTGAGAGGCAAGTGTTTTGTTAACAGCTGAGTGAGTGTGTTAGTAATTTTGATGCACGAGACCAGTTTATAGTGATGGGTGATTTGAATGCAAAGGTGAGTAATGTGGCAGTTGAGAGAATAATTGGTGTACGTGGGTTGTTCAGTGTTGTAAATGGAAATGGTAAAGAGCTTGAAGATTTATGTGCTGAAAAAGGACTGGTGATTGGGAATACTTGGTTTAAAAAGAGAGATATACCTAAGTATATGTATGTAAGTAGGAGAGATAGCCAGACAGCGTTATTGGATTTCGTGCTAATTGATAGGCGCGCGAAAGAGAGACTTTTGGATGTTAATGTTCTGAAAGGTGTAACTGGAGGGATAATGTGCTGAGAGGTGCAACTGGAGAAATGCCTTATCATCTTGTTGAGGCGAAAGTTAAGATTTGTAGAGGTTTTCAGAAAAGAAGAGAGAATGTTGGGATGAAGAGAGTGGTGAGAGTGAGTGAGCTTGGGAAGGAAACTTTTGTCATTAAGTACCAGGAGAGACTGAGTACAGAAAGGGAAAAAGGTGAGAACAAAGGATGCAAAGGGAGTGGAGGAGGAATGGGATGTATTTAGGGAAGCAGTGATGGCTTGTGCAAAAGATGCTTGTGACATGAAAAGCGAGGGAGGTGGGCAGATAAGAAAAGGTAGGGAGTGGTGGGATGAAGAAACAAGATTATTAGTGAAAGTGAAAGAGAAGAGAGAGGCATTTGGACGATTTTTTTAGGGAAATATGCAAATGACTGAGAGATGTATAAAAGAAGAGGAAGGTCAAGAGAAAGGTGCAAAAGGTGAAAAAGAGGGCAAATGAGAGTTGGGTGAGAAAATATAATTAAAGGGGAGTGGGGGTAGAATGGGATGTATTTAGAGTTGCTGTGATGGCTTGCGCAAATATGCTTGCGGCATAAGAAACGTGTAAGGTGGGCAGATAAGAAAGGGTAGTGAGTGGTGGGATGAAGAAATAAGATTGTTAGTGAAAGAGAAGAGAAAGGCATTTGGACGATTTTTGCAGGGAAATAATGCAAATGACTGGGAGATGTATAAAAGAAAGAGGCAGGTCAACAGAGAGGTGCAAGAGGTGAAAGAGAGGGTAAGTGAGAGTTGGAATGAGAGAGTATCATCATTTTCATGGAGAATAAAAAGATGCTTTGGAAGGGGTAAATAAAATGCCTAAGACAAGGGAACAGATGGGAACATTAGTGAAGGGCGCGAATGAGGTGATAACAAGTTATGGTGATGTGAGAAGGAGATGGAGTGAGTATTTTGAAGGTTTGTTGAATGTCTTTGATGATAGAGTGGCAGATATAGAGTGTTTTCGTCGAGCTGGTGTGCAAAGTGAGAGGGCTTGGGAGAATGATTTGGCTAACACAGAATAGGTAGAAAAAGCTTTGCGGAAGATAAAAGATGACAGGGCAACGGGTTTGGATGGTATTGCAGTGGAATTTATCAAAAAAGGGTATGACTGTATTGTTGACTGGTTGGTAAGATTATCTAATGTATATATGACTCATGGTGAGGCGTCTGAGGATTGGAGGAGTGCTTGCATAGTGCCAATGTATAAAGGCAAAGGGAAAAAAGTGAATGCTCAAATTATAGAGGTATAAGTTTGTTGAGTATTCCTGGGAAATTATATGGAAGGGTATTGACTGAGAGGGTGAAGGCATGTACAGAGCATCAGATTGGGGAAGAGCAGTGTGGCTTCATAGGTGGTAGAGGATTTGTGGATCAGGTCTTTGATTTCAAGAATGTACGTGAGAAATACTTAGAAAAGCAAATGGATTTGTATGTAGCATTTATGGATCTGGAGAAGGCATATGATAGAGTTGATATAGATGCTCTGTGGAAAGTTTTAAGAATATATGGTTTGGAAGGCAAGTTGTTAGAAGCGGTGAAAAGTTTTATCGAGGATGTAAGACATATTTACGTGTAGGAAAACAGGAAAGTATTTGGTTCTCAGTGAATGTTGGTTTGCGGCACTGGTGCGTGATGTCTCAATGGTTGTTTAATCTCTTTATGGATGGCGTTGTTAGTTAGTTGAATGCAAGAGTTTGGAAAGAGGAGAAGTATGCAGTCTGTTGTGGATGGGAGAGCTTGGGAAGTGAGTCAGTTGTTGTTTGCTGATGATACAGCGCTGGCGGTGGATTCGGGTGAGAACCTGCAGAAGCTGGTAATTGAGTTTCGTAAAGTGTGTGAAAGAACAAAGCCGAGAGTAACTGAAAATAAGAGCAAGGTTATTAGGTACAGTAGGGTTGAGGTGACAATTCAATTGGGATGTAAGTTTGAATGAAGAAAAATTGGAGGAAGTAAAGTGTTTTTGATATCTGGGAGTGGATCTGGCAGCGAATGGAACCATGGAAGCGGAAGTGATCATAGGGTGGGGGAGAGGGCTAAAGTTCTGGGCGCGTTGAAGAATGTGTGGAACTCGAGAACGTTATCTTGGAAAGGAAAAATGGGTATGTTTGAAGGAATGGTGGTTCCAACAATGATAAAAGGTTGCGAGGCGTAGGCTATAGATAGAGTTGTGCGGAGGAGGGCGGATGTTCTGGAAATGAGATGTTTGAGGACAATATGTGGTGTGAAGTGGTTTGAGCGAGTAAGTAATGAAAGGGTAAGAGAGATGTGTGGTAATAGATAGAGTGTGGTAGAGAGAGTAGAAGAGGGTGTTTTGAAATGGTTTGGTCTCATGGAGAAAATGAGTGAAGAGAGATTGACAAAGAGGATGTATAGGTCAGAGATGGAGGGAGCGAGAAGTGGGAGACCAAACTGGAAGTGGAAAGATGGAGTGAAAAAGATTTTGAGTGACTGGGGCCTGAACATGAGGAGGGTGAAAGGCGTGTAAGGAGTAGGTGAATTAGAACGATGTGGTATACCGGGGTCGACGTGCTGTCAATTGAATCAGGGTGTGTGAAGCGTCTGAGGTAAACCATGGAAAGTTCTGTGGGGACTGGATATGGAAAGGGAGCTGTGGTTTCGGTGCATTATACATGACATCTTGAGACTGAATGGGAACGAATGTGTCCTTTATTGTCTTTTCATAGCGCTACCTCGCGCATATGCGGGGGAAGGATGTTTTCATTACATGTGTGGCGGGGTGGCGTTGGAAATGAATAAGGGCAGACAGTATGATTTATGTACATGAGTCTATATGTATATAGACATATATACATTCAAACATTCCTTCAAACATACCCATTTTTGGTTTCCGAGATAATGTTCTCGACTTCACACATTCTTCAAGGCTCCCAAAATGTTCGCCCCCTCCCCCACCTTTTGATTCACTTCCGCTTCCATGGT
Source organism: Panulirus ornatus (assembly GCF_036320965.1). NCBI lineage: Eukaryota > Metazoa > Arthropoda > Malacostraca > Decapoda > Palinuridae > Panulirus > Panulirus ornatus. The sequence goes on along the minus strand of NC_092248.1, from coordinate 19,767,917 downwards.
TCCATCCGCTGCCAAATCCACTCCCAGATATCTAAAACACTTCACTTCTTCCAGTTTTTCTCCATTCAAACTTGCCTCCCAATTGACTTGACCCTCAGCCCTACTGTACCTAACAACCTTGCTCTTATTCACATTCATTCTCAACTTTCTTCTTTCACACAATTTATCAAACTCAGTCACCACCTTCTTCAGTTTCTCACACGAATCAGTCACCAGCGCTGTATCATCAGCAAACAATAACTGACTCACTTCCCAAGCTCTCTCATCCCCAACAGACTGCATACTTGCCCTTCATTTGAAAACTCTTTCATTCACCTCCCTAACAACCCCATCCATAAACAAATTAAACAACCATGGAGACATCACACACCCCTGCCGCAAACCTACATTCACTGAGAACCAATCACTTTCCTCTCTTCCTACACGCACACATGCCTTACATCCTTGATAAAAACTTTTCACTGCTTCTAACAACTTGCCTTCCACACCATATATTCTTAACCTTCCACAGAGCATCTCTATCAACTCTATCATATGCCTTCATAAATGCTACATACAAATCCATTTGCTTTTCTAAGTATTTCTCACATACATTCTTCAAAGCAAACACCTGATTCACACATCTTCTACCACTTCTGAAACCATGCTGCTCTTCCCCAATCTGGTGCTCTGTACATGCCTTCACCCTCTCAATCAGTACCCTCCCATATAATTTCCCAGAAATACTCAATAAACTTATACCTCTGTAATTTGAGCACTCACCTTTGTCCCCTTTGCCTCTGTACAATGGCACTATATATATATATATATATATATATATATATATATATATATATATATATATATATATATATTCCCTGGGGATAGGGGAGAAAGAATACTTCCCACGTATTCCCTGCGTGTCGTAGAAGGCGACTAAAAGGGAAGGGAGCGGGGGGCTGGAAATCCTCCCCTCTCGTTTTTTTCTTTTTTTTTTTTTTTTTTCCAAAAGAAGGAACAGAGAAGAGGGCCAGGTGAGGATATTCCCTCAAAGGCCCAGTCCTCTGTTCTTAACGCTACCTCGCTATCGCGGGAAATAGCGAATAGTATGAAAAAAAAAAAAAAAAAAAATATATATATATATATATATATATATATATATATATATTATTTGCTTTGTCGCTGTCTCCTGCGTTTGCGAGGTAGCGCAAGGAAGCAGACCAAAGAAATGGTCCAACCCACCCCCATACACATGTATATACATACATGTCCACACTCGCAAATATACATACCTATACATCTCAATGTACACATATATATACACACACAGACACATACATATATACCCATGCACAATTCACACTGTCTGCCTTTATTCATTTCCATCGCCACCTTGCCACACATGGAATACCAACCCCTCCCGCCTCATGTGTCCGAGGTAGATCTAGGAAAAGACAACAAAAGCCCCATTCGTTCACACTCAGTCTCTAGCTGTCATGCAATAATGCCCGAAACCACAGCTCCCTTTCCACATCCAGGCCCCACAGAACTTTCCATAGTTTACCCCAGACGCTTCACATTCAATCCACTGACAGCACGTCAACCCCGGTATAGCACATCGATCCAATTCACTCTATTCCTTGCCCGCCTTTCACCCTCTTGCATGGTCAGGACCCGTTCACTCAAAATCTTTTTCACTCCATCTTTCCACCTCCAATTTGGTCTCCCACTTCCCCTCGTTCCCTCCACCTCCGACACATATATCCTCATGGTCAATCTTTGCTCACTCATTCCCTCCATGTGCCCAAACCATTTCAAAACACCCTGCTCTCTCAACCATGCTCTTTTTATTTCCTCACATCTCTCTTACCCTTACATTACTTACTCGATCAAACCACCTCACACCACACATTGTCCTCAAACATCTCATTTCCAGCACATCCACCCTCCTGCGCACAACTCTATCCATAGCCCACGCATCGCAACCATACAACACTGTTGGAACCACTATTCCTTTAAACATACCCATTTTTGCTTTCCGAGATAATGTTCTCGACTTCCAAACATTCCTCAAGGCTCCCAGGATTTTCGCCCCCTCCCCCACCCTATGATTTACTTCCGCTTCCATGGTTCCATCCGCTGCCAGATCCACTCCCAGATATCTAAAACACTTTACTTCCTCCAGTTTTTCTCCATTCAAACTTACCTCCCAATTGACTTGACCCTCAACCCTAGACATCCCTCCAGTTGCACCTCTCATCACATTAACATCCAAAAGTCTCTCTTTCACGCGCCTCTCAATTAACACGTAATCCACGTAATTGGATGGATGGATATATATATATATATATATATATATATATATATATATATATATATATATATATATATATATATATATATATATATATATACGAATAAAGTGTATATGAACGCGCACCTTCATAGAACATACAAAGCTCCATCAGCCAGGATCGAACCTGGGACCCCTTGTGCAAGAGGCAGGCATGCTAACCGCTAGGCTAAGGGACTGTATTTCGAATAGTTGTTTCCTATTATACAGTCCCTTAGCCTAGCGGTTAGCATGCCTGCCTCTTGCACAAGGGGTCCCAGGTTCGATCCTGGCTGATGGAGCTTTGTATGTTCTATGAAGGTGCGCGTTCATACACTTTATTCGTATTCATATAACTCCGCGTTGTACAGTCAGGTTCGGTAAAACGCTCTCAGCTGGCTATGTGTTCTGTTCGGAAACAACCGATAGACCCCGTTGCTCACCATAGTGAGACGAAGGGTGTTCGAGTACTTAGCATTTCGAATAGTTGTTTCCTATTATACAGTCCCTTAGCCTAGCGGTTAGCATGCCTGCCTCTTGCACAAGGGGTCCCAGGTTCGATCCTGGCTGATGGAGCTTTGTATGTTGTATGATATATATATATATATATATATATATATATATATATATATATATATATATATATATTTTTTTTTTTTTTTTTTTTTTTATACTTTGTCGCTGTCTCCCGCGTTTGCGAGGTAGCGCAAGGAAACAGACGAAAGAAATGGCCCAACCCCCCCCCCCCATACACATGTACATACACACGTCCACACACGCAAATATACATACCTACACAGCTTTCCATGGTTTACCCCAGACGCTTCACATGCCTTGCTTCAATCCACTGACAGCACGTCAACCCCTGTATACCACATGACTCCAATTCACTCTATTTCTTGCCCTCCTTTCACCCTCCTGCATGTTCAGGCCCCGATCACACAAAATCTTTTTCACTCCATCTTTCCACCTCCAATTTGGTCTCCCTCTTCTCCTCGTTCCCTCCACCTCCGACACATATATCCTCTTGGTCAATCTCTCCTCACTCATTCTCTCCATGTGCCCAAACCATTTCAAAACACCCTCTTCTGCTCTCTCAACCACGCTCTTTTTATTTCCACACATCTCTCTTACCCTTACGTTACTTACTCGATCAAACCACCTCACACCACACATTGTCCTCAAACATCTCATTTCCAGCACATCCATCCTCCTGCGCACATCTCTATCCATAGCCCACGCCTCGCAACCATACAGCATTGTTGGAACCACTATTCCCTCAAACATACCCATTTTTGCTTTCCGAGATAATGTTCTCGACTTCCACACATTTTTCAAGGCTCCCAAAATTTTCGCCCCCTCCCCCACCCTATGATCCACTTCCGCTTCCATGGTTCCATCCGCTGACAGATCCACTCCCAGATATCTAAAACACTTCACTTCCTCCAGTTTTTCTCCATTCAAACTCACCTCCCAATTGACTTGACCCTCACCCCTACTGTACCTAATAACCTTGCTCTTATATATATATATATATATATATATATATATATATATATATATATATATATATATATGAGTCCACGGGGAAAACACATATGAAAGTTTTCTTATTCGGTTTTGAAGACCAGGATACATTCTGACTAATGGTAAAGACTGATTCAAAATATCTGGCTAGTTTTGGATTCCTTTAATGAAATGAAAAAAAAGAAAAAGGACGGTTTAGGAGGAATGTGTACGTAATTTTTATGTGTATGTTAATCATGTGGGTTAAACACTTGGAACCAGCATTTGGGAACGATATAGTGTTAACAGGGACGGAGCAGGTCTGGCCAAACATTTTCATAGATTAGCTGGTGGAAAGCCACATCTGGACAATTTGTGAACGGTTTATGAGCCACTAAATACAGCTGGTATTCTTTCCGCTATATGGACTACTACTAACGTAACCAAATACACGTTATTCTTACGTCGAAAATCATACTTTAATTCACTGTTGACGTTTGCCTTAGTAATCATCAACACTATGTATCTGTAATGAGGCAGATACTGACGTTGGTATGTCTTTCTCTTCTTCGAGATGAGAATCATTCATAAATGTGGGATCGAAGAGTTATCAAGAACCTGTTCATTAGGAAATGAAGGGCGTGACACGTTAGATGGAAAAGAATATCAACTATTGCGGTATCCACTTTCGATAAACTTTTCTCCATTCAGTTCCATGGCATATGCGTGGGTCGTCTGACGAATCATCGATAATATCAGTGGTACAGAACTTCAGGAAGATGGCAAGCAGAGATATCACACCCAGACCAACCAATATGACGACTAGCAAAATGCAAGGACCCTCTCTCCCCAGCAAACTTTAATATTTCTCAAAGCAGAAGCCCTCATAAATATGAACTAAAAGACGTCCTAGAAACTTTGGAAGGTTAGTATATGTTACAAAAGCAGGCACTCTTTTGCTCTGTTGGGGTATCTTGGATTATGAACATTTTGGATTATATACGGTAGCCCAGGTGTTGAGCTCAAACCATAAAGAGGACTTGTCTATCCTCTGATTAGGGGACTGAACCAGGGCTCATGAAACGTCTGGGGTAAACCAAGGAAAGGTCTATGGGGCCTGGATGTGGATAGAGAGCTGTGGTCTCGGTGCATTACACATGACAGCTAGAGAGTGAGTGTGAACGAGTGTGACTTTTTTTTTCCGTCTGTTTTCCCGGCGCTATCTCGCCGTAGGGGGTTCAGGGGAAATGCTATTTCATGTGTGGTGCGGTGGCGACGGAATTGGATGAAGGCAGCAAGTATGAGGATGTACGTGTGTATATATGCATATGTCTGTGAATGTATATATATATATATATATCTTTTCTTTTCTTTCGTACTATTCGCCTTTCCCACGTCAACGAGGTAGCGTTAAGAACAGAGGAATGGGCCTTTGAGGGAACATCCTCACCTGGCCCCCTTCTCTGTTCCTTCTTTTGGAAAATTGAAAAAAACGAGAGGGGAGGATTTCCAGCCACCCGCTCCCTCCCCTTTTAGTCGCCTTCTACGACACGCAGGGAATACGTGGGAAGTATTCTTTCTCCCCTATCCCCAGGTATATATATATATATATATATATATATATATATATATATATATATATATATATATATATATATATATATATATATACATATATATATATATATATACGTTTAGATGTATATGCATGAACATACGTGTGTATGTGGGTGTTGGGCCATCCTTCGTCTGCTTCCTTGCGCTACCTCGTTAATGCGGGAGACGGCGATGAAGTATAATAGAATAAATAAGAAAAAATGTATATAATGACATGTATATGTATATGTGTGTATGGGCGTTTATGTATATATATGTGTATCTGAGTGGATGGGGCATTCTTCGTCTGTTACCTGGCACTACCCCCACTGACGCAGGATCACAATTTTGCGCGTGATCAAGATATTCCTATGAGTCCACGGGGAAAATGAAACACGAAAAGTCCCCAAGTGCACTTTCGTGTAATAATCACATCATCAGGGGAGACACAAGAGAGAAATATATCAGTCAGTTGATATACATCGAAGAGACTACGCAAGGACGCCATTTGGTAAAAATGTGATTGTCCAAAACATTGTATGGGTTTTCAGAAAAGAAGAGTGAATGCTGGGGTGAAGAGGGTGGTGAGAGTAAGTGAGCTTGGGAAGGAGACTTGTGTGAGGAAGTACCAGGAGAGACTGAGTACAGAATGGGAAAAGGTGAGAACAATGGAAGTAAGGGGAGTGGGGGAGGAATGGGATGTATTTAGGGAAAAAAGTGATGGATTGCGCAAAAGATGCTTGTGGCATGAGAAGAGTGGGAGGTGGGTTGATTAGAAAGGGTAGTGAGTGGTGGGCTGAAGAAGTAAGATTATTAGTGAAAGAGAAGAGAGAGGCATTTGGACGATTTTTGCAGGGAAAAAATGAAATTGAGTGGGAAATGTATAAAAGAAAGAGACAGGAGGTCAAGAGAAAGGTGCAAGAGGTAAAAAACAGGGCAAATGAGAGTTGGGGTGACAGAGTATCATTAAATTTTAGGGAGAATAAAAAGATGTTCTGGAAGGAGGTAAATAAAGTGCGTAAGACAAGGGAGCAAATGGGAACTTCAGTGAAGGGCGCAAATGGGGAGGTGATAACAAGTAGTGGTGATGTGAGAAGGAGATGGAATGAGTATTTTGAAGGTTTGTTGAATGTGTTTGATGATAGAGTGGCATATATAGGGGGATTTAGTCGAGGTGGTGTGCAAAGTGAGAGGGTTAGGGAAAATGATTTGGTAAACAGAGAAGAGGTAGTAAAAGCTTTGCGGAAGATGAAAGCCGGCAAGGCAGCAGGTTTGGATGGTAATGCAGTGGAATTTATTAAAAAAGAGGGTGACTGTATTATTGACTGGTTGGTAAGGTTATTTAATGTATGTATGACTCATGGTGAGGTGCCTGAGGATTGGCGGAATGCGTGCATAGTGCCATTGTACAAAGGCAAAGGGGATAAGAGTGAGTGCTCAAATTACAGAGGTATAAGTTTGTTGAGTATTCCTGGTAAATTATATGGGAGGGTATTGATTGAGAGGGTGAAGGCATGTACAGAGCATCAGATTGGGGAAGAGCAGTGTGGTTTCAGAAGTGGTAGACGATGTGTGGATCAGGTGTTTGCTTTGAAGAATGTATGTGAGAAATACTTAGAAAAGCAAATGGATTTGTGTGTAGCATTTATGGATCTGGAGAAGGCATGTGATAGAGTTGATAGAGATGCTCTGTGGAAGGTATTAAGAATATATGGTGTGGGAGGCAAGTAGTTAGAAGCAGTGAAAAGTTTTTATCGAGGATGTAAGGCATGTGTATGTGTAGGAAGAGAGGAAAGTGATTGGTTCTCAGTGAATGTAGGTTTGCGGCAGGGGTGTGTGATGTCTCCATGGTTGTTTAATTTGTTTATGGATTGGGTTGTTAGGGAGGTGAATGCAAGAGTTTTGGAAAGAGGGGCAAGTATGAAGTCTGTTGGGGATGAGAGAGCTTGGGAAGTGAGTCAGTTGTTGTTCGCTGATGATACAGCGCTGGTGGGTGATTCATGTGCGAAACTGCAGAAGCTGGTGACTGAGTTTGGTAAAGTGTGTGAAAGAAGAAAGTTAAGAGTAAATGTGAATAAGAGCAAAGTTATTAGGTACAGTAGGGTTGAGGGTCAAGTCAAATGGGAGGTAAGTTTGAATGGAGAAAAACTGGGTGAAGTAAAGTGTTTTAGATATCTGGGAGTGGATCTGGCAGCGGATGGAACCATGGAAGCGGAAGTAGATCATAGGGTGGGGGAGGGGGCGAAAATTCTGGGAGCCTTGAAGAATGTGTGCAAGTCGAGAACATTATCTCGGAAAGCAAAAATGGGTATGTTTGAAGGAATAGTGGTTCCAACAATGTTGTATGGTTGCGAGGCGTGGGCTATGGATAGAGTTGTGCGCAGGAGGATGGATGTGCTGGAAATGAGATGTTTCAGGACAAAATGTGGTGTGACGTGGTTTGATCGAGTAAGTAACGTAAGGGTAAGAGAGATGTGTGGAAATAAAAAGAGCGTGGTTGAGAGAGCAGAAAAGGGTGTTTTGAAATGGTTTGGGCACATGGAGAGAATGAGTGAGGAAAGATTGACCAAGAGGATATATGTGTCGGAGGTGGAGGGAACGAGGAGAAGTGGGAGACCAAATTTTAGGTGGAAAGATGGAGTGAAAAATATTTTGTGTGATCGGGGCCTGAACATGCAGGAGGGTGAAAGGAGAGCAAGGAAGAGAGTGAATTGGATCGATGTGGTATACCGGGGTTGACGTGCTGTCAGTGGGTTGAATCAAGGCATGTGAAGCGTCTGGGGTAAACCATGGAAAGCTGTGTAGGTATGTATATATATATATATATATATATATATATATATATATATATATATATATATATATATATATATATATATATAGCAGTACTCCTGAAACAGGAGTTGTGGGAGTATGTGATAGAATGTAAGAAAGTAAATTCTCGATTAATATGGGTAAAACTGAAAGTTGATGGAGAGAGATGGGTGATTATTGGTGGATATGCACCTGGGCATGAGAAGAAAGATCATGAGAGGCAAGTGTTTTCGGAGCAGCTGAATGAGTGTGTTAGTGGTTTTGATGCACGAGACCGGGTTATAGTGATGGGTGATTTGAATGCAAAGGTGAGTAATGTGGCAATTCAGGGAATAATTGGTATACATGGGGTGTTCAGTGTTGTAAATGGAAATGGTGAAGAGCTTGTAGATTTATGTGCTGAAAAAGGACTGGTGATTGGGATTACCTGGTTTAAAAAGCGAGATATACATAAGTATACGTATGTAAGTAGGAGAGATGGCCAGAGAGCGTTATTGGATTACGTGTTAATTGACAGGCGCGCGAAAGAGAGACTTTTCGATGTTAATGTGCTGAGAGGTGCAACTGGAGGGATGTCTGATCATTATCTTGTGGAGGCTAAGGTGAAGATTTGTATGGGTTTTCAGAAAAGAAGAGTGAATGTTGGGGTGAAGAGGGTGGTGAGAGTAAGTGAGCTTGGGAAGGAGACTTGTGTGAGGAAGTACCAGGAGAGACTGAGTACACAATGGAAAAAGGTGAGAATGGTGGAAGTAAAGGGAGTGGGGGAGGAATGGGATGTATTTAGGGAATCAGTGATGGATTGCGCAAAAGATGCTTGTGGCATGAGAAGAGTGGGAGGTGGGTTGATTAGAAAGGGTAGTGAGTGGTGGGATGAAGAAGTAAGATTATTAGTGAAAGAGAAGAAAGAGGCATTTGGACGATTTTTGCAGGGAAAAAATGAAATTGAGTGGGAGATGTATAAAAGAAAGAGACAGGAGGTGCAAGAGGTGAAAAAGAGGGGAAATGAGAGTTGGGGTGAGAGAGTATCATTAAATTTTAGGAAGAATAAAAAGATTTTCTCGAAGGAGGTAAATAAAGTGCGTAAGACAAGGGAGCAAATGGGAACTTCAGTGAAGGGCGCAAATGGGGAGGTGATAACAAGTAGTGGTGATGTGAGAAGGAGATGGAGTGAGTATTTTTAAGGTTTGTTGAATGTCTTTGATGATAGAGTGGCAGATATAGGGTGTTTTGGTCGAGGTGGTGTGCAAAGTGAGAGGGTTAGGGAAACTGATTTGGTAAACAGAGAAGAGGTAGTAAAAGCTTTGCGGAAGATGAAAGCCGGCAAGGCAGCAGGTTTGGATGGTATTGCAGTGGAATTTATTAAAAAAGGGGGTGACTGTATTATTGACTGGTTGGTAAGGTTACTTAATGTATGTATGACTCATGGTGAGTTGCCTGAGGATTGGCGGAATGCGTGCATAGTGCCATTGTACAAAGGCAAAGGGGATAAGAGTGAGTGCTCAAATTACAGAGGTATAAGTTTGTTGAGTATTCCTGGTAAATTATATGGGAGGGTATTGATTGAGAGGGTGAAGGCATGTACAGAGCATCAGATTGGGGAAGAGCACTGTGGTTTCAGAAGTGGTAGAGGATGTGTGGATCAGGTGTTTGCTTTGAAGAATGTATGTGAGAAATACTTAGAAAAGCAAATGGATTTGTATGTAGCATTTATGGATAGGGAGAAGTCATATGATAGAGTTGATAGAGATGCTCTGTGGAAGGTATTAAGAATATATGGTGTGGGAGGCAAGTTGTTAGAAGCAGTGAAAAGTTTTTATCGAGGATGTAAGGCATGTGTACGTGTAGGAAGAGAGGAAAGTGATTGGTTCTCAGTGAATGTAGGTTTGCGGCAGGGGTGTGTGATGTCTCCATGGTTGT
>NC_092248.1:19706549-19757673 GCF_036320965.1 Panulirus ornatus | reverse complement strand
ATATATATATATATATATATATATATATATATATATATATATATATATATATGAGTCCACGGGGAAAACACATATGAAAGTTTTCTTATTCGGTTTTGAAGACCAGGATACATTCTGACTAATGGTAAAGACTGATTCAAAATATCTGGCTAGTTTTGGATTCCTTTAATGAAATGAAAAAAAAGAAAAAGGACGGTTTAGGAGGAAAGTGTACGTAATTTTTATGTGTATGTTAATCATGTGGGTTAAACACTTGGAACGAGCATTTGGGAACGATATAGTGTTAACAGGGACGGAGCAGGTCTGGCCAAACATTTTCATGGATTAGCTGGTGGAAAGCCACATCTGGACAATTTGTGCACGGTTTATGAGCCACTAAATACAGCTGGTATTCTTTCCGCTATATAGACTGCTACTAACGTAACCAAATACACGTTATTCTTACGTCGAAAATCATACTTTAATTCACTGTTGACGTTTGCCTTAGTAATCATCAACACTATGCATCTGTACTGAGGCAGATACTGACGTTGGTATGTCGTTCTTTTCTTCGAGATGAAAATCATTCATAAATGTGGGATCGAAGAGTTATCAAGAACCTGTTCATTAGGAAATGAAGGGCGTGACACGTTAGATGGAAAAGAATATCAACTATTGCGGTATCCACTTTCGATAAACTTTTCTCCATTCAGTTCCATGGCATATGCGTGGGTCGTCTGACGAATCATCGATAATATCAGTGGTACAGAACTTCAGGAAGATGGCAAGCAGAGATATCACACCCAGACCAACCAATATGACGACTAGCAAAATGCAAGGACCCTCTCTCCCCAGCAAACTTTAATATTTCTCAAAGCAGAAGCCCTCATAAATATGAACTAAAAGACGTCCTAGAAACTTTGGAAGGTTAGTATATGTTACAAAAGCAGGCACTCTTTTGCTCTGTTGGGGCATCTTGGATTATGAACATTTTGGATTATATACGGTAGCCCAGGTGTTGAGCTCAAACCATAAAGAGGACTTGTCTATCCTCTGATTAGGGGACTGAACCAGGGCTCATGAAACGTCTGGGGTAAACCAAGGAAAGGTCTATGGGGCCTGGATGTGGATAGAGAGCTGTGGTCTCGGTGCATTACACATGACAGCTAGAGAGTGAGTGTGAACGAGTGTGACTTTTTTTTTCCGTCTGTTTTCCCGGCGCTATCTCGCCGTAGGGGGTTCAGGGGAAATGCTATTTCATGTGTGGTGCGGTGGCGACGGAATTGGATGAAGGCAGCAAGTATGAGGATGTACGTGTGTATATATGCATATGTCTGTGAATGTATATATATATATATATCTTTTCTTTTCTTTCGTACTATTCGCCATTTCCCACGTCAACGAGGTAGCGTTAAGAACAGAGGAATGGGCCTTTAAGGGAACATCCTCACCTGGCCCCCTTCTCTGTTCCTTCTTTTGGAAAATTGAAAAAAACGAGAGGGGAGGATTTCCAGCCACCCGCTCCCTCCCCTTTTAGTCGCCTTCTACGACACGCAGGGAATACGTGGGAAGTATTCTTTCTCCCCTATCCCCAGGTATATATATATATATATATATATATATATATATATATATATATATATATATATATATATATATATATATATATATATATATATATACGTTTAGATGTATATGCATGAACATACGTGTGTATGTGGGTGTTGGGCCATCCTTCGTCTGCTTCCTTGCGCTACCTCGTTAATGCGGGAGACGGCGATGAAGTATAATAGAATAAATAAGAAAAAATGTATATAATGACATGTATATGTATATGTGTGTATGGGCGTTTATGTATATATATGTGTATCTGAGTGGATGGGGCATTCTTCGTCTGTTACCTGGCACTACCCCCACTGACGCAGGATCACAATTTTGCGCGTGATTAAGATATTCCTATGAGTCCACGGGGAAAATGAAACACGAAAAGTCCCCAAGTGCACTTTCGTGTAATAATCACATCATCAGGGGAGACACATGAGAGAAATATATCAGTCAGTTGATATACATCGAAGAGACTAAGCTAGGACGCCATTTGGTAAAAATGTGATTGTCCAAAACATTGTATGGGTTTTCAGAAAAGAAGAGTGAATGCTGGGGTGAAGAGGGAGGTGAGAGTAAGTGAGCTTGGGAAGGAGACTTGTGTGAGGAAGTACCAGGAGAGACTGAGTACAGAATGGAAAAAGGTGAGAACAATGGAAGTAAGGGGAGTGGGGGAGGAATGGGATGTATTTATGGAAAAAGTGATGGATTGCGCAAAAGGTGCTTGTGGCATGAGAAGAGTGGGAGGTGGGTTGATTAGAAAGGGTAGTGAGTGGTGGGATGAAGAAGTAAGATTATTAGTGAAAGAGAAGAGAGAGGCATTTGGACGATTTTTGCAGGGAAAAAATGAAATTGAGTGGGAAATGTATAAAAGAAAGAGACAGGAGGTCAAGAGAAAGGTGCAAGAGGTAAAAAAGAGGGCAAATGAGAGTTGGGGTGACAGACTATCATTAAATTTTAGGGAGAATAAAAAGATGTTCTGGAAGGAGGTAAATAAAGTGCGTAAGACAAGGGAGCAAATGGGAACTTCAGTGAAGGGCGCAAATGGGGAGGTGATAACAAGTAGTGGTGATGTGAGAAGGAGATGGAGTGAGTATTATGAAGGTTTGTTGAATGTGTTTGATGATAGAGTGGCATATATAGGGGGATTTAGTCGAGGTGGTGTGCAAAGTGAGAGGGTTAGGGAAAATGATTTGGTAAACAGAGAAGAGGTAGTAAAAGGTTTGCGGAAGATGAAAGCCGGCAAGGCAGCAGGTTTGGATGGTATTGCAGTGGAATTTATTAAAAAAGAGGGTGATTGTATTATTGACTGGTTGGTAAGGTTATTTAATGTATGTATGACTCATGGTGAGGTGCCTGAGGATTGGCGGAATGCGTGCATAGTGCCATTGTACAAAGGCAAAGGGGATAAGAGTGAGTGCTCAAATTACAGAGGTATAAGTTTGTTGAGTATTCCTGGTAAATTATATGGGAGGGTATTGATTGAGAGGGTGAAGGCATGTACAGAGCATCAGATTGGGGAAGAGCAGTGTGGTTTCAGAAGTGGTAGACGATGTGTGGATCAGGTGTTTGCTTTGAAGAATGTATGTGAGAAATACTTAGAAAAGCAAATGGATTTGTGTGTAGCATTTATGGATCTGGAGAAGGCATGTGATAGAGTTGATAGAGATGCTCTGTGGAAGGTATTAAGAATATATGGTGTGGGAGGCAAGTAGTTAGAAGCAGTGAAAAGTTTTTATCGAGGATGTAAGGCATGTGTACGTGTAGGAAGAGAGGAAAGTGATTGGTTCTCAGTGAATGTAGGTTTGCGGCAGGGGTGTGTGATGTCTCCATGTTGTTTAATTTGTTTATGGATTGGGTTGTTAGGGAGGTGAATGCAAGAGTTTTGGAAAGAGGGGCAAGTATGAAGTCTGTTGGGGATGAGAGAGCTTGGGAAGTGAGTCAGTTGTTGTTCGCTGATGATACAGCGCTGGTGGCTGATTCATGTGCGAAACTGCAGAAGCTGGTGACTGAGTTTGGTAAAGTGTGTGAAAGAAGAAAGTTAAGAGTAAATGTGAATAAGAGCAAGGTTATTAGGTACAGTAGGGTTGAGGGTCAAGTCAAATGGGAGGTAAGTTTGAATGGAGAAAAACTGGGGGAAGTAAAGTGTTTTAGATATCTGGGAGTGGATCTGGCAGCGGATGGAACCATGGAAGCGGAAGTGAATCATAGGGTGGGGGAGGGGGCGAAAATTCTGGGAGCCTTGAAGAATGTGTGCAAGTCGAGAACATTATCTCGGAAAGCAAAAATGGGTATGTTTGAAGGAATGGTGGTTCCAACAATGTTGTATGGTTGCGAGGCGTGGGCTATGGATAGAGTTGTGCGCAGGAGGATGGATGTGCTGGAAATGAGATGTTTGAGGACAAAATGTGGTGTGACGTGGTTTGATCGAGTAAGTAACGTAAGGGTAAGAGAGATGTGTGGAAATAAAAAGAGCGTGGTTGAGAGAGCAGAAAAGGGTGTTTTGAAATGGTTTGGGCACATGGAGAGAATGAGTGAGGAAAGATTGACCAAGAGGATATATGTGTCGGAGGTGGAGGGAACGAGGAGAAGTGGGAGACCAAATTTTAGGTGGAAAGATGGAGTGAAAAAGATTTTGTGTGATCGGGGCCTGAACATGCAGGAGGGTGAAAGGAGAGCAAGGAAGAGAGTGAATTGGATCGATGTGGTATACCGGGGTTGACGTGCTGTCAGTGGGTTGAATCAAGGCATGTGAAGCGTCTGGGGTAAACCATGGAAAGCTGTGTAGGTATGTATATATATATATATATATATATATATATATATATATATATATATATATATATATATATATATATATATATATATATAGCAGTACTCCTGAAACAGGAGTTGTGGGAGTATGTGATAGAATGTAAGAAAGTAAATTCTCGATTAATATGGGTAAAACTGAAAGTTGATGGAGAGAGATGGGTGATTATTGGTACATATGCACCTGGGCATGAGAAGAAAGATCATGAGAGGCAAGTGTTTTGGGAGCAGCTGAATGAGTGTGTTAGTGGTTTTGATGCACGAGACCGGGTTATAGTGATGGGTGATTTCAATGCAAAGGTGAGTAATGTGGCAATTGAGGGAATAATTGGTATACATGGGGTGTTCAGTGTTGTAAATGGAAATGGTGAAAAGCTTGTAGATTTATGTGCTGAAAAAGGACTGGTGATTGGGATTACCTGGTTTAAAAAGCGAGATATACATAAGTATACGTATGTAAGTAGGAGAGATGGCCAGAGAGCGTTATTGGATTACGTGTTAATTGACAGGCGCGCGAAAGAGAGACTTTTCGATGTTAATGTGCTGAGAGGTGCAACTGGAGGGATGTCTGATCATTATCTTGTGGAGGCTAAGGTGAAGATTTGTATGGGTTTTCAGAAAAGAAGAGTGAATGTTGGGGTGAAGAGGGTGGTGAGAGTAAGTGAGCTTGGGAAGGAGACTTGTGTGAGGAAGTACCAGGAGAGACTGAGTACACAATGGAAAAAGGTGAGAATAGTGGAAGTAAAGGGAGTGTGGGAGGAATGGGATGTATTTAGGGAATCAGTGATGGATTGCGCAAAAGATGCTTGTGGCATGAGAAGAGTGGGAGGTGGGTTGATTAGAAAGGGTAGTGAGTGGTGGGATGAAGAAGTAAGATTATTAGTGAAAGAGAAGAGAGAGGCATTTGGACGATTTTTGCAGGGAAAAAATGAAATTGAGTGGGAGATGTATAAAAGAAAGAGACAGGAGGTGCAAGAGGTGAAAAAGAGGGGAAATGAGAGTTGGGGTGAGAGAGTATCATTAAATTTTAGGAAGAATAAAAAGATTTTCTCGAAGGAGGTAAATAAAGTGCGTAAGACAAGGGAGCAAATGGGAACTTCAGTGAAGGGCGCAAATGGGGAGGTGATAACAAGTAGTGGTGATGTGAGAAGGAGATGGAGTGAGTATTTTGAAGGTTTGTTGAATGTGTCTGGTGATAGAGTGGCAGATATAGGGTGTTTTGGTCGAGGTGGTGTGCAAAGTGAGAGGGTTAGGGAAACTGATTTGGTAAACAGAGAAGAGGTAGTGAAAGCTTTGCGGAAGATGAAAGCCGGCAAGGCAGCAGGTTTGGATGGTATTGCAGTGGAATTTATTAAAAAAGGGGGTGACTGTATTATTGACTGGTTGGTAAGGTTACTTAATGTATGTATGACTCATGGTGAGTTGCCTGAGGATTGGCGGAATGCGTGCATAGTGCCATTGTACAAAGGCAAAGGGGATAAGAGTGAGTGCTCAAATTACAGAGGTATAAGTTTGTTGAGTATTCCCTATAAATTATATGGGAGGGTATTGATTGAGAGGGTGAAGGCATGTACAGAGCATCAGACTGGGGAAGAGCAGTGTGGTTTCAGAAGTGGTAGAGGATGTGCGGATCAGGTGTTTGCTTTGAAGAATGTATGTGAGAAATACTTAGAAAAGCAAATGGATTTGTATGTAGCATTTATGGATAGGGAGAAGTCATATGATAGAGTTGATAGAGATGCTCTGTGGAAGGTATTAAGAATATATGGTGTGGGAGGCAAGTTGTTAGAAGCAGTGAAAAGCTTTTATCGAGGATGTAAGGCATGTGTACGTGTAGGAAGAGAGGAAAGTGATTGGTTCTCAGTGAATGTAGGTTTGCGGCAGGGGTGTGTGATGTCTCCACGGTTGTTTAATTTGTTTATGGATGGGGTTGTTAGGGAGGTGAATGCAAGAGTTTTGGAAAGAGGGGCAAGTATGAAGTCCGTTGGGGATGAGAGAGCTTGGGAAGTGAGTCAGTTGTTGTTCGCTGATGATACAGCGCTGGTGGCTGATTCATGTGAGAAACTGCAGAAGCTGGTGATTGTGATTGGTAAAGAGTGTGAAAGAAGAAAGTTAAGAGTAAATGTGAATAAGAGCAAAGTTATTAGGTACAGTAGGGTTGAGGGTCAAGTCAATTGCGAGGTAAGTTTGAATGGAGAAAAACTGGAGGAAGTAAAGTGTTTTAGATATCTGGGAGTGGATCTGGCAGCGGATGGAACCATGGAAGCGGAAGTGGATCATAGGGTGGGGGAGGGGGCGAAAATTCTGGGAGCCTTCAACAATGTGTGGAAGTCGAGAACATTATCTCGGAAAGCAAAAATGGGTATGTTTGAAGGAATAGTGGTTCCAACAATGTTGTATGGTTGCGAGGCGTGGGCTATGGATAGAGTTGTGCGCAGGAGGATGGATGTGCTGGAAATGAGATGTTTGAGGACAATGTGTGGTGTGAGGTGGTTTGATCGAGTAAGGAACGTAAGGGTAAGAGAGATGTGTGGAAATAAAAAGAGCGTGGTTGAGAGAGCAGAAGAGGGTGTTTTGAAATGGTTTGGGCACATGGAGAGAATGAGTGAGGAAAGATTGACCAAGAGGATATATGTGTCGGAGGTGGAGGGAACGAGGAAAAGTGGGAGACCAAATTGGATGTGGAAAGATGGAGTGAAAAAGATTTTGTGTGATCGGGGCCTGAACATGCAGGAGGGTGAAAGGAGGGCAAGGAATAAAGTGAATTGGATCGATGTGGTATACCGGGTTTGACGTGCTGTCAGTGGATTGAATCAGGGCATGTGAAGCGTCTGGGGTAAACCATGGAAAGCTGTGTAGGTATGTAAATTTGCGTGTGTGGACGTATGTATATACATGTGTATGGGGGTGGGTTGGGCCATTTCTTTCGTTTGTTTCCTTGCGCTACCTCGCAAACTCTGGAGACAGCGAATAAAAAAAAAAAAAAAAAAAATATATATATATATATATATATATATATATATATATATATATATATATATATATATATATATATATATATATATATATATATAGATATATATAGGGGAGAAAGAATACTCCCCACGTATTCCCTGCGTGTCGTAGAAGGCGACTAAAAGGGGAGGTAGCGGGGAAATCCGCCCCTCTCGCTTTTTTTTTTTATTTTCCAAAAGAGGGAACAGAGAAGGGGGCCAAGTGAGGATATTCCCTCAAATGCCCAGTCCTCTGTTCTGAACGCTACCTTGCTAATGCGGGAAATGGCGAATAGTGTGATAGAAAGAAAGATATATATATATATATATATATATATATATATATATATATATATATATATATATATATATATATATATATACATATATGCCCAAACCACTTCAAAACACCCTCCTTTGCTCTCTCAACCACGCTCTTTTTATTTCCACACATCTCTCTCACCTTACGTTACTCACTCGATCAAACCACCTCACACCACACACTGTCCTCAAACATCTCATTTCCAGCACATCCATCCTCCTGCGCACAACTCTATCCATAGCCCACGCCTCGCAACCATACAACATTGTTGGAACCACTATTCCTTCAAACATGAGGATGAGTGAGGAAAGATTGACCAAGAGGATATATGTGTCGGAGGTGGAGGGAGCAAGGAGAAGAGGGAGACCAAATTGGAGGTGGAAAGATGGAGTGAAAAAGATGTTGTGTGATCGGGGCCTTAACATGCAGGAGGGTGAAAGGAGGGCAAGGAATAGAGTGAATTGGAGCGATGTGGTATACCGGGGTTGACGTGCTGTCAGTGGATTGAATCAAGGCATGTGAAGCGTCTGGGGTAAACCATGGAAAGCTGTGTAGGTATGTATATTTGCGTGTGTGGATGTATGTATATACATGTGTATGGGGGGGGGGGGGGTTGGGCCATTTCTTTCGTCTGTTTCCTTGCGCTACCTCGCAAACGCGGGAGACAGCGACAAAGTATAAAAAGAAAAAAAAAAAAAAATATATATATACACACACATACACACATATACTTATATACACATGTACATAATTCATACTGTCTGCCTTTATTCATTCCCATCTCCAAACCGCCACACATCAAAAAAAAAGAAAAAACTCCCACCGCATGTGTGCAAGGTAGCGCTAGAAAAAGACAACAAAGGCCACAATCGTTCACACTCAGTCTCTAGCTGTCACGTATAATGCAATGAATCCACAGCTCCCTTTCCACATCCAGGCCCCACAGAACTTTCCATGGTTTACCCCAGACGCTTCATACGCCCTGGTTCAATCCATTGACAGCACGTCGACGCCGGTACACCACATCGTTCCAATTCACTCTATTCCTTGCACGCCTTTCGCCCTCCTCCATGTTCAGGCCCCGATCGCTCAAAATCTTTTTCATTCCATCTTTTCACCTCCAATCTGGTCTCCCACTTCTCCTCTTTCTCTTCACCTCTGACACATATATCCTCTTGGTCAATCTTTCCTCAATCATTCTCTCCATGTGACCAAACCATTTCAAAACACCCTCTTCTGCTCTCTCAACCACACTATTTTTTTTACCACACATCTCTCTTACCCTATTAATTCTTACTCGATCAAACCACCTCACCCCACATATTGTCCTCAAACATCTCATTTCCAGCACATCTACCCTCCTCCGCACATCTCTATCTTTAGCCCAAGCCTCGCAACATTGTTGGAACCCCTATTTCTTCAAACATACCCATTTTTGCTTTCCGAGATAATTTTCTCGATTTCCACACATTCTTCAACGTTCCCAGAACTTTCGTCCCCTCCGCCACTTCCGTTTCCATAGTTCCATCCGCTGCCAAATCCACTCCCACGAGGGGAGTGCTCATCATCGTCCTCGAAGCCTCAGATTGGGGTGTCTATATGCTGTGTGGGTGTAACCAAGATGAGAAAAAAGGAGATATAGGTAGTCTGTTTTAGGAAGAGAACCTGGATAATTTGGCTCTAAGTGAAACGAAGCTCAAGGGTAAAGGGAAAGAGTGGTTCGGGAATGTCTTAGGAATAAAGTCAAGGGTTAGTGTGAGGACAAGAGCAAGGGAAGGAGTAGCACTACTCCTGAAACAGAAGAGTTGGGCGTATGTAATAGAATGCAAGAAAGTAAACTCTAGAATTATTTGGGTAAATCTGTAAGTTGATGGAGAAAGATGGGTGATTATTGGCGCATATGCACCTGGGCATGAGAAGAAAGATCATGAGAGCCAAGTGTTTTGGGAGCAGCTGAGTGAGTGTGTTTGTAGTTTTGATGCACGAGACCGGGTTATAGTGATGGGTGATTTGAGTGCAAAGGTGAGTAATGTGGCAGTTGAAGGAATAATTGTTGTACATGGGGTGTTCAATGTTGTAAATGGAAATGGTGAAGAGCTTGTAGATTTGTGTGCTGAAAAATGACTGGTGATTGGGAATACCTGGTTTAAAAAGAGACACATATAAGCTTACGTATGTAAGTAGGAGAGATGGCCAGAGAGCGTTATTGGATTACGTGTTAATTGATAGGCGAGGGAAAGAGAGACTTTTGGAAGTTAATTTGCTGAGAGATGCAACTGGAGAGATGTCTGATCATTATCTTGTGGAGGAGAAGGTGAAGATTTGTAGGGGTTTTCAGAAAAGAAGAGAGAATGTTGGGGTGAAGAGGGTGGTCAGAGTAAGTGAGCTTGGGAAGGACACTTGTGTGAGGAAGTACCAAGAGGGACTGAGTACAGAATGGAAAAAGGTGGAAACAAAGGACGTAAGGGGAGTCGGGGAGGAATGGGATGTATTTAAGGAAGCAGTGATGGCTTGCGCAAAAGATGCTTGTCGCATGAGAAGCGTGGGAGGTGTGCAGATTAGAAAGGGTAGTAAGTGGTGGGATGAAGAAGTAAGATTATTAGTGAAAGAGAAGAGAGAGGCATTTGGACGATTTTTGCAGGGAAATAATGCAAATGAGTGGGAGATGTATAAAAGAAAGAGGCAAGAGGTTAAAAGAAAGGTGCAAGAGATGGAAAAGAGGGCAAAGCAGAGTTGGGGTGAGAGAGCATCATCAAGTTTAGGGAGAATAAAAAGATGTTTTGGAAGGAGGTAAAGTGCATAAGACAAGGGAAAAAATAGGAGCTTCAGCGAAGAGGGCTAATGGGGAGATGATAACAAGTAGTGGTGATGTGAGAAGGAGATGGAGTGAGTATTTTGAAGGTTTGTTGAACGTGTTTGATGACAGAGTGGTACATGTAGGGTATTTGTGTCATGGTGGTGTGCAAAGTGAGAGGGTTAGGGAAATTGATTTGGTAAACAGAGAAGAGGTAGTAAAAGTTTGCGGAAGATGAAAGCCGGCAAGGTACCGGGTTTCGATGGTATTGCAGTGGAATTTATTGAAAAAGGGGGTGAATGTATGTTGACTGGTTGGTTAGGTTATTTAATATATGTATGACTCATGGTGAGGTGCCTGAGGATTAGCGGAATGCTTACATAGTGCCGTTGTACAACAGCAAAGGGGATAAAAGTAACTGCTCAAATTGGATAGTTATAAGTTTGTTGAGTATTCCTGGGAAATTATAAGGGAGGGTATTGATTGACAGGGTGAAGGCATGTACAGAGCATCAGATTGGGGAAGAGCAGTGTGGTTTCAGATGGGGTAGAGGATGTGTGGATCAGGTGTTTGCTTTGAAGAATGTATGTGAGAAATACTTAGAAAAGCAAGTGGATTTGTATGTAGCATTTATGGATCTTGAAAAGGCATATGATAGAGTTGATAGATATCCTCTGTGGAATGTATTAAGAATATGTGGTGTGGGGTGCAAGCTGTTAGAAACAGGGAAAAGTTTTTATCGAGGATGTAAGGCTTGTGTTCGTGTAGGAAGAGAGGAAAGTGATTGGTTCTCAGTGAATGTAGGTTTGCGGCAGGGGTGTATGATGTCTCCATGGTTGTTTAATTTGTTTATGGATGGGGTTGTTAGGGAGGCGAATGCAAGAGTTTTGGAAACAGGGGCAAGTATGCAGTCTGTTGTGGATGAGACAGCTTGGGAAGGAAGTCAGTTTTCGTGCGCTGATGATACAGTGCTGGTGGCTGATTCGTGTGAGAAATTGCAGAAGCTGGCGACTGAGTTTGGTAAAGTGTGTGAAAGAAGAAAGCTGAGAGTAAATGTGAATAAGAGCAAGGTTATTAGGTATAGTAGGATTGAGGGACAACTCAATTGGGAGGTAGGTTTGAATGGAGAAAAACTGGAGGAAGTGAAGTATTAATATATATAAATATATATATATATATATATATATATATATATATATATATATATATATATATATATATATATATAATTTTTTTTTTTTTTTTTTTTTTTGCCGCTGTCTCCTGCGTTTGCGAGGTAGCGCAAGGAAACAGACGAAAGAAATGGCCCAACCCACCCCCATACACATGTATATACATACGTCCACACACGCAAATATACATACCTACACAGCTTTCCATGGTTTACCCCAGTCGCTTCACATCCCTTGATTCACTCCACTGACACCACCTCAACCCAGGTATACCACATCGCTCCAATTTACTCTATTCCTTGCCCTCCTTTCACCCTCCTGCATGTTCAGGCCCCGATCACACAAAATCTTTTTCACTCCATCTTTCCACCTCCAATTTGGTCTCCCTCTTCTCCTCGTTCCCTCCACCTCCGACACATACATTCTCTTGGTCAATCTTTCCTCACTCATTCTCTCCATGTGCCCAAACCATTTCAAAACACCCTCTTCTGCTCTCTCAACCACGCTCTTTTTATTTCCACACATCTCTCTTACCCTTACGTTACTTACTCGATCAAACCACCTCACACCACACATTGTCCTCAAACATCTCATTTCCAGCACATCCATCCTCCTGCGCACAACTCTATCCATAGCCCACGCCTCGCAACCATACAACATTGTTGGAACCACTATTCCTTCAAACATACCCATTTTTGCTTTCCGAGATAATGTTCTCGACTTCCACACATTCTTCAAGGCTCCCAGAATTTTCGCCCCCTCCCCCACCCTATGATCCACTTCCGCTTCCATGGTTCCATCCGCTGCCAGATCCACTCCCAGATATCTAAAACACTTCACTTCCTCCAGTTTTTCTCCATTCAAACTCACCTCCCAATTGACTTGACCCTCAACCCTACTGTACCTAATAACCTTGCTCTTATTCACATTTACTCTTAACTTTCTTCTTTCACACACTTTACCAAACTCAGTCACCAGCTTCTGCAGTTTCTCATATATATATATATATATATATATGGCCAGAGAGCGATATTGGATTACGTGTTAATTGACAGGCGCGCGAAAGAGAGACTTTTGAATGTTAATGTGCTGAGAGGTGCAACTGGTGGGATGTCTGATCATTATCTTGTGGAAGCCAAGGTGAAGATTTGTATGGGTTTTCAGAAAAGAAGAGTGAATGTTAGGGTGAAGAGGGTGGTTAGAGTAAGTGAGCTTGGGAAGGAGACTTGTGTGAGGAAGTACCAGGAGAGACTGAGTACACAATGGAAAATGGTGAGAACAATGGAAGGAAGGGGAGTGGGGGAGGAATGGGATGTATTTAGGGAATCAGTGATGGATTGCGCAAAAGATGCTTGTGGCATGAGAAGAGAGGGAGGTGGGTTGATTAGAAAGGGTAGTGAGTGGTGGGATGAAGAAGTAAGATTATCAGTGAAAGAGAAGAGAGAGGCATTTGGACGATTTTGGCAGGGAAAAAATGCAATTGAGTGGGAGATGTATAAAAGAAAGAGACAGGAGGTGCAAGAGGTGAAAAAGAGGGGAAATGAGAGTTGCGGTGAGAGAGTATCATTAAATTTTAGGGAGAATAAAAAGATGTTCTGGAAGGAGGTAAATAAAGTACGTAAGACAAGAGAGCAAATGGGAACTTCAGTGAAGGGCGCAAATGGGGAGGTGATAACAAGTAGTGGTGATGTGAGAAGGAGATGGAGTAAGTATTTTTAAGGTTTGTTGAATGTCTTTGATGGTAGAGTTGCAGATATAGGGTGTTTTGGTTGAGGTGGTGTGCAAAGTGAGAGGGTTAGGGAAAATGATTTGGTAAACAGAGAAGAGGTAGTAAAAGCTTTGCGGAAGATGAAAGCCGGCAAGGCAGCAGGTTTGGATGGTACTGCAGTGGAATTTATTAAAAAAAAGGGTGTGACTGTATTATAGACTGGTTGGTAAGGTTATTTAATGTATGTATGACTCATGGTGAGGTGCCTGAGGATTGGCGGAATGCGTGCATAGTGCCATTGTACAAAGGCAAAGGGGATAAGAGTGAGTGGGTGACTGTATTATTGACTGGTTGGTAAGGTTATTTAATGTATGTATGACTCATGGTGAGGTGCCTGAGGATTGGCGGAATGCGTGCATAGTGCCATTGTACAAAGGCAAAGGGGATAAGAGTGAGAGCTCAAATTTCATAGGTATAAGTTTGTGGGGTATTCCTAGTAAATTATATGGGAGGGTATTGATTGAGAGGGTGAAGGCATGTACAGAGCATCAGATTGGGGAAGAGCAGTGTGGGTTCAGAAGTGGTAGAGGATGTGTGGATCAGGTGTTAGCTTTGAAGAATGTATGTGAGAAATACTTAGAAAAGCAAATGGATTTGTATGTAGCATTTATGGATCTGGAGAAGGCATATGATAGAGTTGATAGAGATGCTCTGTGGAAGGTATTAAGAATATATGGTGTGGGAGGCAAGTTGTTAGAAGCAGTGAAAAGTTTTTATCGAGGATGTAAGGCATGTGTACGTGTAGGAAGAGAGGAAAGTGATTGGTTCTCAGTGAATGTAGGTTTGCGGCAGGTGTGTGTGATGTCTCCATGGTTGTTTAATTTGTTTATGGATGGGGTTGTTAGGTAGATAAATGGAAGAGTTTTGGAAAGAGGGGCAAGTATGAAGTCTGTTGTGGATGAGAGAGCTTGGGAAGTGGGTCAGTTGTTCGCTGATGATACAGCGCTGGTGGCTGATTCATTTGAGAAACTGCAGAAGCTGGTGACTGAGTTTGGTAAAGTGTGTGAAAGAAGAAAGTTAAGAGTAAATGTGAATAAGAGCAAGGTTATTAGGTACAGTAGGGTTGAGGGTCAAGTCAATTGTGATGTAAGTTTGAATGGAGAAAAACTGGAGGAAGTAAAGTGTTTTAGATATCTGAGGGTGGATCTGGCAGCGGATGGAACCATGGAAGTGGAAGTGGATCATAGGGTGAGGGAGGGGGCGAAAATCCTGGGAGCCTTGAAGAATGTGTGGAAGTCGAGAACATTATCTCGGAAAGCAAAAATGGGTATGTTTGAAGGAATAGTGGTTCCAACAATGTTGTATGGTTGTGAGGCGTGGGCTATGGATAGAGTTGTGCGCAGGAGGATGGATGTGCTGGAAATGAGATGTTTGAGGACAATGTGTGGTGTGAGGTGGTTTCATCGAGTAAGGAACGTAAGGGTAAGAGAGATGTGTGGAAATAAAAAGAGCGTGGTTGAGAGAGCAGAAGAGGGTGTTTTGAAATGGTTTGGGCACATGGAGAGAATGAGTGAGGAAAGATTGACCAAGAGGATATATATGTCGGAGGTGGAGGGAACGAGGAGAAGTGCGAGACCAAATTGGAGGTGGAAAGATGTAGTGAAAAATATTTTGTGTGATCGGGGCCTGAACATGCAGGAGGGTGAAAGGAGGGCAAGGAATAGAGTGAATTGGAGCGATGTGGTATACCGGGGTTGACGTGCTGTCAGTGGATTGAATCAAGGCATGTGAAGCGTCTGGGGTAAACCATGGAAAGCTGTGTAGGTATGTATATTTGCGTGTGTGGACGTATGTATATACATGTGTATGGGGGGGGGGGGCCATTTCTTTCGTCTGCTTCCTTGCGCTACCTCGCAAACGCGGGAGACAGCGACAAAGTATAAAAAAAAAAAATATATATATATATATATATATATATATATATATATATATATATATATATATATATATATATATGGAGAGGATGAGTGAGGAAAGATTGACCAAGAGGATATATGTGTCGGAGGTGGAGGGAACAAGGAGAAGAGGCAGACCAAATTGGAGGTGGAAAGATGGAGTGAAAAAGATTTTGTGTGATCGGGGCCTGAACATGCAGGAGGGTGAAAGCAGGGCAAGGAATAGAGTGAATTGGAGCGATGTGGTATACCGGGGTTGACGTGCTGTCAGTGGATTGAATCAAGGCATGTGAAGCGTCTGGGGTAAACCATGGAAAGCTGTGTAGGTATGTATATTTGCGTGTGTGGACGTATGTATATACATGTGTATGGGGGGGGGTTGGGCCATTTCTTTCGTCTGTTTCCTTGCGCTACCTCGCAAACGCGGGAGACAGTGACAAAGTATAATAAAATAAATAAAATAATATATATATATATATATATATATATATATATATATATATATATATATATATATATATATATATATATTAACTTTCTAAAATGGGAAACAGAAGAAGGAGTCACGCGGGGAGTGCTCATCCTCCTCGAAGGCTCAGAGTGGGGTGCCTAAATGTGTGTGGATGTAACCAAGATGTGAAAAAAGGAGAGATAGGTAGTATGTTTGAGGAAAGGAACCTGGATGTTTTGGCTCTGAGTGAAACGAAGCTCAAGGGTAAAGGGGAAGAGTGGTTTGGAAATGTCTGGGGAGTGAAGTCAGGGGTTAGTGAGAGGACAAGAGCAAGGGAAGGAGTAGCAATACTCCTGAAACAGGAGTTGTGGGAGTATGTGATAGAATGTAAGAAATTAAATTCTCGATTAATATGGGTAAAATTGAAAGTTGATGGAGAGAGGTGGGTGATTATTGGTGCATATGCACCTGGGCATGAGAAGAAAGATCATGAGAGGCAAGTGTTTTGGGAGCAGCTAAATGAGTGTGTTAGCGGTTTTGATGCACGAGACCGGGTTATAGTGATGGGTGATTTGAATGCAAAGGTGAGTAATGTGGCAGTTGAGGGAATAATTGGTATGCATGGGGTGTTCAGTGTTGTAAATGGAAATGGTGAAGAGCTTGTAGATTTATGTGCTGAAAAAGGACTGATGATTGGGAATACCTGGTTTAAAAAGCGAGATATACATAAGTATACTTATGTAAGTAGGAGAGATGGCCAGAGAGCGTTATTGGATTACGTGTTAATTGACAGGCGTGCGAAAGAGAGACTTTTGGATGTCAATGTGCTGAGAGGTACAACTGGAGGGATGTCTGATCATTATCTTGTGGAGGCTAAGGTGAAGATTAGTATGGGTTTTCAGAAAAGAAGAGTGAATGTTGGGGTGAAGAAGGTGGTGAGAGTAAGTGAGCTTGGGAAGGAGACCTGTGTGAAGAAGTATGAGGAGAGACTGTGTACAGAATGGAAAAAGGTGAGAACAATGGAAGTAAGGGGAGTGGGGGAGGAATGGGATGTATTTAGGGAATCAGTGATGGATTGCGCAAAAGATGCTTGTGGCATGAGAAGAGTGGGAGGTGGGCTGTTTAGAAAGGGTAGTGAGTGGTGGGATGAAGAAGTAAGAGTATTAGTGAAAGAGAAGAGAGAGGCATTTGGACGATTTTTGCAGGGAAAAAATGCAATTGAGTGGGAGAAGTATAAAAGAAAGAGACAGGAGGTCAAGAGAAAGGTGCAAGAGGTGAAAAAAAGGGCAAATGAGAGTTGGGGTGAGAGACTATCAGTAAATTTTAGGGAGAATAAAAAGATGTTCTGGAAGGAGGTAAATAGGGTGCGTAAGACAAGGGAGCAAATGGGAACTTCAGTGAAGGGCGTAAATGGGGAGGTGATAACAAGTAGTGGTGATGTGAGAAGGAGATGGAATGAGTATTTTGAAGGTTTGTTGAATGTGTCTGATGACAGAGTGGCAGATATAGGGTGTTTGGGTCGAGGTGGTGTGCAAAGTGAGAGGGTTGGGGAAAATGATTTGGTAAACAGAGAAGAGGTAGTAAAAGCTTTGCGGAAGATGAAAGCCGGCAAGGCAGCAGGTTTGGATGGTATTGCAGTGGAATTTATTAAAAAAGGGGGTGACTGTATTGTTGACTGGTTGGTAAGGTTATTTAA
This sequence comes from Panulirus ornatus, assembly GCF_036320965.1. Taxonomy (NCBI): domain Eukaryota; kingdom Metazoa; phylum Arthropoda; class Malacostraca; order Decapoda; family Palinuridae; genus Panulirus; species Panulirus ornatus. The sequence goes on along the minus strand of NC_092248.1, from coordinate 19,740,190 downwards.
TGTATGTACGACTCATGGTGAGGTGCCTGAGGATTGGCGGAATGCGTGCATAGTGTCATTGTACAAAGGCAAAGGGGATAAGAGTGAGTGCTCAAATTACAGAGGTATAAGTTTGTTGAGTATTCCTGGTAAATTATATGGGAGGGTATTGATTGAGAGGGTGAAGGCATGTACAGAGCATCAGATTGGGGAAGAGCAGTGTGGTTTCAGAAGTGGTAGAGGATGTGTGGATCAGGTGTTTGCTTTGAAGAATGTATGTGAGAAATACTTAGAAAAGCAAATGGATTTGTATGTAGCATTTATGGATCTGGAGAAGGCATATGATAGAGTTGATAGAGATGCTCTGTGGAAGGTATTAAGAATATATGGTGTGGGAGGCAAGTTGTTAGAAGCAGTGAAAAGTTTTTATCGAGGATGTAAGGCATGTGTACGTGTAGGAAGAGAGGAAAGTGATTGGTTCTCAGTGAATGTAGGTTTGCGGCAGGGGTGTGTGATGTCTCCATGGTTGTTTAATTTGTTTATGGATGGGGTTGTTAGGGAGGTAAATGCAAGAGTCTTGGAAAGAGGGGCAAGTATGAAGTCTGTTGGGGATGAGAGAGCTTGGGAAGTGAGTCAGTTGTTGTTCGCTGATGATACAGCGCTGGTGGCGGATTCATGTGAGAAACTGCAGAAGCTGGTGACGGAGTTTGGTAAAGTGTGTGGAAGAAGAAAGTTAAGAGTAAATGTGAATTAGAGCAAGGTTATTAGGTACAGTAGGGTTGAGGGTCAAGTCAATTGGGAGGTGAGTTTGAATGGTGAAAAACTGAAGGAAGTGAAGTGTTTTAGATATCTGGGAGTGGATCTGTCAGCGGATGGAACCATGGAAGCGGAAGTGGATCATAGGGTGGGGGAGGGGGCGAAAATTTTGGGAGCCTTGAAAAATGTGTGGAAGTCGAGAACATTATCCCGGAAAGCAAAAATGGGTATGTTTGAAGGAATAGTAGTTCCAACAATGTTGTATGGTTGCGAGGCGTGGGCTATGGATAGAGTTGTGCGCAGGAGGATGGATGTGCTGGAAATGAGATGTTTGAGGACAATGTGTGGTGTGAGGTGGTTTGATCGAGTAAGTAACGTAAGGGTAAGAGAGATGTGTGGAAATAAAAAGAGCGTGGTTGAGAGAGCAGAAGAGGGTGTTTTGAAATGGTTTGGGCACATGGAGAGAATGAGTGAGGAAAGATTGACCAAGAGGATATATGTGTCGGAGGTGGAGGGAACGAGGAGAAGAGGGAGACCAAATTGGAGGTGGAAAGATGGAGTGAAAAGGATTTTGTGTGATCGGGGCCTGAACATGCAGGAGGGTGAAAGGAGGGCAAGGAATAGAGTGAATTGGAGCGATGTGGTATACAGGGGTTGACGTGCTGTCAGTGGATTTGAATCAAGGCATGTGAAGCGTCCGGGGTAAACCATGGAAAGCTGTGTAGGTATGTATATTTGCGTGTGTGGACGTGTGTATGTACATGTGTATGGGGGGGGGGGGTTGGGCCATTTCTTTCGTCTGTTTCCTTGCGCTACCTCGCAAACGCGGGAGACAGCGACAAAGTATAAAAAAAAAAAAAAAAATATATATATATACATATATATATATATATATATATATATATATATATATATATATATATATATATATATATTCCTATGAGTCCAAGGGGAAAATGAAACGCGACAAGTTCCCAAGTGCAATTTCGTGTAATAATCACATCATCAGGAGAAACACAAGGGAGAAATAAAAGTCAATTGATATACATCGAAGAGACGAAGCTAGGACGCCATTTGGTAAACATGTGATTGTCTAAAACATACAACGAGCGTTCATAAACTTATCATTTTACAAATTTTTATCAACAATAAAGTTATCTAATTTGTATAGACCATCACTTATGTTAAGATTATAATTCTTTGCGTATTCAATAGCAGAAGATTCAGTGATATTTCCCGTGGTAATAGAGTTAGAGTTAATATCTGAGATTGCCTATTCCAGTCAATACAATGATCATAGTTTTTAACGTGATTAAACAAAGCTTTTGATTCTTGTCCCGTTCTTATACTATATCTATGTTGCTTAAGTCTAATAGAAAGATTCCTACCAGTCTGAGCAACATAAAATCTATCACAATTTCCACAAGGCACTTTATAGATGCATCCAAGAGAATTTTCTGTTGAATTCCTCATGAAGATTATCTTTATAGTATTACTGTTGTTAAAGGCAACATTTACATTAAATGATTTAAGCAACATGGGAAGTAAAGTAAAATTATTATTAAAAGGGAGAACTAAAAGATTTTTGGTGTTAATGGGATGTTTAGGCTTAACTCTATAAAATGATTTCTTTGCTAACTTAGGGAATTTATCAATGAAAGATCTAGGGCACTTTAACTGAGATCCAATGGAATATATCTTCAGAAACTCATCATCAATAAACTCTGGACTGCAAATACATAATTAGCCCTAAGGAACATATATTGAAATGATGATAATTTAACTCTCTCATGTTGAGATGAGTGATAATGGATATATGAGCATATATTGGTGGGTTTTCTGTATATGCTAAACTTAAACTTGTTTCCTTGCCTATGAATCATGCCATCTAAAAATGGTAATATACCAATATTTTCATTTTTTACAGTAAATTTGATGGAAGGTACGAAATTGTTAAGTAAGGGGAGAAAAATTTGTAAATTTTCATTTGTTGGCCAAACACAAAGAACATCATCTACATACCTAAACCAAATTGCATTAGAAAGTAAGATATCCTTTAGTATTTTTTCAAAAAATTCCATATAAAGATTAATTAGTACAGGTGGAAGAGGGTTACCAAATTTTTGAGCATAATATTCTCCACTGAATTGAGATACACAGTCTTTTATACATAATTTTATCAGTTCAATGAAAACAGATTTTGAAGCAAGTAAATGAATATCATCCAAATCATCAAATAAATATTCTAAAAGGTCATCAACTGGAACTTTAGTGAAAAGTGGGGAAACATCAAAGCTAAGTAGTTTGAAATCAAAATCAACATTGATATTGTTTAACTTGTTGAGTAAATCTACACTGTTCATGATATTAGAATTTGATACCTTACCCACTAAAAGGCTTAATAAAGAAACTAACCATTTTGACAATTTATATGTGATGGAGCCTACTGAACTCACTATAGGTCTTGCTGGAAAATTCGGTTTATGTGTTTTGATAAGTCCATACATATATGGCAATGAAGGGGACAAAGATGACAAACTTTTGATAAGAAACTATTGCCTTTCAACAACAACTTCATTTCTTTATTGAAATGAGAATTAATTACTTTTAAGGGATTTTTAGTAAGTTCAGAATATGTTGTGTCATCATTTAGAAGATTAATAGTTTTAGAAAAACAGATACTTTTGTCCCAAATCACAACAGTAATAGCCTTATCTGCTTTAGTAATATGTATATTCTTGTCTTTTTTTTAGGTGTTAATAGCTCTTATGAATCTTTTAGGGCAATTAGGTTCCATTTTGACAAACTGGAATACACTAAACCCTTACAGATAGTAATTTCATCCTTACTTAAATTACTGTATTGGAAAGGATCACAATTTTGCGTTTCATCAAAATATTCCTATGAGTCCACTGGGAAAATGAAACACGATAAGTTCCCAAGTGCACTTTCGTGTAAAAATCACATGTTTACCAAATGGCGTCCTAGCTTTGTCTCAACGATGTATATCAACTGACTAATATTTCTCTCTTGTGTCTCCCCTGATGATGTGATTATTACACTAAAGTGCACTTGGGAACTTATCGTGTCTCATTTTCCCAGTGGATCCTTAGGAACATATATATATATATATATATATATTTTTTTTTTTTTTTTTTTTTTTTTTTTATACTTTGTCGCTGTCTCCCGCGTCTGCGAGGTAGCGCAAGGAAACAGACGAAAGAAATGGCCCAACCCCCCCCCCCCATACACATGTACACACACATGTCCACACACGTGTATACATACCTACACAGCTTTCCATGGTCCACCCCAGACGCCTCACATGCCTTGATTCACTCCACTGACAGCACGTCAACCCCTGTATACCACATCGCTCCAATTCACTCTATTCCTTGCCCTCCTTACACCCTCCTGCATGTTCAGGCCCCGATCACACAAAATCTTTTTCACTCCATCTTTCCACCTCCAATTTGGTCTCCCTCTTCTCCTCGTTCCCTCCACCTCCGACACATATATCCTCTTGGTCAATCTTTCCTCACTCATTCTCTCCATGTGCCCAAACCATTTCAAAACACCCTCTTCTGCTCTCTCAACCACGCTCTTTTTATTTCCACACATCTCTCTTACCCTTACGTTACTTACTCGATCAAACCACCTCACACCACACATTGTCCTCAAACATCTCATTTCCAGCACATCCATCCTCCTGCGCACAACTCTATCCATAGCCCACGCCTCGCAACCATACAACATTGTTGGAACCACTATTCCTTCAAACATACCCATTTTTGCTTTCCGAGATAATGTTCTCGACTTCCACACATTTTTCAAGGCTCCCAAAATTTTCGCCCCCTCCCCCACCCTATGATCCACTTCCGCTTCCATGGTTCCATCCGCTGACAGATCCACTCCCAGATATCTAAAACACTTCGCTTCCTCCAGTTTTTCTCCATTCAAACTTACCTCCCAATTGACTTGACCCTCAACCCTACTGTACCTAATAACCTTGCTCTTATTCACATTTACTCTTAACTTTCTTCTTCCACACACTTTACCAAACTCAGTCACCAGCTTCTGCAGTTTCTCACATGAATCAGCCACCAGCGCTGTATCATCAGCGAACAACAACTGACTCACTTCCCAGGCTCTCTCATCCCCAACAGACTTCATACTTGCCCCTCTTTCCAGGACTCTTGCATTCACCTCCCTAACAACCCCATCCATAAACAAATTAAACAACCATGGAGACATCACACACCCCTGCCGCAAACCTACATTCACTGAGAACCAATCACTTTCCTCTCTTCCTACACGTACACATGCCTTACATCCTCGATAAAAACTTTTCACTGCTTCTAACAACTTGCCTCCCACACCATATATTCTTAATACCTTCCACAGAGCATCTCTATCAACTCTATCATATGCCTTCTCCAGATCCATAAATGCTACATACAAATCCATTTGCTTTTCTAAGTATTTCTCACATACATTCTTCAAAGCAAACACCTGATCCACACATCCTCTACCACTTCTGAAACCGCACTGCTCTTCCCCAATCTGATATATATATATATATATATATATATATATATATATATATATATATATATATATATATATTTCATCATTATTAATTTCATTATATCATTAATTTCATCATTACTTAAATTACTGTATTGGAAAGGATCACAATTTTGCGCTTGATCAAAATATTCCTATGAGTCCACTGGGAAAATGAAACACGATAAGTTCCCAAGTGCACTTTCGTGTAATAATCACATGTTTACCAAATGGCGTCCTAGCTTTGTCTCAACGATGTATATCAACTGACAAATATTTCTCTCTTGTGTGTCCCCTGATGATGTGATTATTACACTAAAGTGCACTTGGGAACTTATCGTGTCTCATTTTCCCAGTGGATTCTTAGGAATATATATATATATATATATATATACACAACAGAAGAATATGAAGTTATTCTCACTAACCTTTGTGTCTGTCTGGAAGAACTCAGCATGAACGGCGGGGTCTATGTTCATTTCTGGGACATTCTCTGATCTTGCGTGACGATGGTCGAATATAAACATCGTTCACTCAGTGAAATCTTTTTTACCGGGGCTGTAGCAAGGCTGGCTACATGGATCAGTCATTACACCATTGTCATCTTTAAACATTCAACTTATCCCTTCAATCTTCGTTTTTCATGACACTGTTTTCTTCATCGTATCCGAATTCACTAATGCAATTCTTCTTGACTTAACTAGTATTCAGTCCACCAGTAGCTCACTGTCTCAAACAACCGACTAGTTTTGTGCAGCTCTCTAAGACGGCAACGGTACGCAAACTCGTCGCTGATTGGTTGACGGCCTCAGTCTCACAGAAATAAACACTAACCCACAACCTGTTGCTGCACCTTTCAAATGAATCAAGTCACTTGATCCTCGGGGATCAGAACCCGTCCCAGTTCGCTCGATCCCTACTTTAGCTCAAGCAAAGAATTGGGTATCATATCATCAGAGGCTTTATATCTAATATTACATAAACATGTGCTCAAAAATTCTGAGGTACCGTATGTAGTCGTACATCATTATATTCATGTAATTTCACTGTTACGTTTTCGTAGCAAATCATTTTCGTCTTTCTGTAAACTGACGTGTGTTTGTGTATATGTATATATACATATATATATATATGTATATATATATATATTTCTATCAGTTCATCTGTAAGGGGCTAGACTTCATAGATTATTGCGATAAACAGCAGTCTAATTACACAGGCTCATAACTATTGTTGACTATTCACAAGATATTTAAATAAGAGTCAACATATTGGAAAAAAACACCTAAATCAGGTAACTCCACGACACTTGTCTAAGTCTATCCACAGTTATTGCCCTTAAGTCAATGCAACTTCCATCCTGCCAGTGTTTATGCGTGTCTGTGGGTGTAGCACGTCAGCTTCAGTGGCGGCGACCACGCTGCTTCGAGCGGTGTCAGAGCGGAAACAACCTCTCTCACTGAGAGCCAGACGGACACTGAGCCTGAACTTCGTCTAGTGGCTGGACCACCCCCAGCAGCCGCCAGTCTGACCCTCGTCATAATCCTACCTGTCCGATTATTGCCCGGGGTGTTTATTTTGCAGTAGCTGTGTATCTTTTTGTTTGAGCTTCGTCATCCAGCTCCTCTCGGTTCCTCCCCGTACGTCGTCTCCCTGACGAGTCTCTCTCTCTCTCTCCCTCTCTCTCTCTCTCTCTCTCTCTCTCTCTCTCTCTCTCTCTCTCTCTCTCTCTCTCTCTCTCTCTCTCTCTCTGACTCTTCATGAAACATTTACTTGTCTCCATTTCCAACGATTTTTCGATCTGTAATTTTGACTCATGTGAGCTTCTTTCCGTTGTCCCTCCAGAAGAAGTGAGACATATTCATTTCTTTTTGTTCTTTTGCCTTTATTCTTTATCTTATCTTCAATTTCACTTTCCTATCCAGCTATCAGCAACACAGCCGAATGTCTTCAAACTTGGTAGACATAAACCATGTTCATTCAATAAGCTCAGACCAGGTTTTTACTCTACTTATCTTTTACCACATAGATATCTTTATGGATCTTATGAGGGCAAAGGTAAGACAATTACGTCTTCTAAACGACTGTTAGCAGGCGATGCCACCGGGATCAGACGAACGATATCACTTCTTTGTAAATATTGTGAACTAATGAACGTTTCTCATAGAGTATTTACATTTCCAATTCATAGGAAGGGAGGGAGACATTTCCATGTTAGTCAGTGATGAAGGAACTCGCTCAGAAACCTATACCTCCTTTAGCTGGAATGGTGAGCTGAGGGGGAAGGATATTTAACGTGTATATGGAGGGACTCGTATTGCATTTGTTTACAATTGTTGGTATTCCTGCTTATAGTTCTTTTTTCTGTCAACTTTTTTTTTCGTTTTTGATCGATATATCAATAAAATTCTTAAAGCTTACTACAAAATAACTAAACTGCTAAAAGACAAATTTATACATGTTTCTATTGTTAGGGTTCGAATCCTTGCTGTTGAAGGGATTTATGTGTTCTATGAGAGTGTGCGTACGCATGCGCTATTATATCTATTATCATCATTTTTTTATTATACTCAACCACTGTTTTCCGCGTTAGCGAGGTACCGCAAGGAAACAAACGAAAGAATGGCCCAACCCACCCACATACACATGTATATACATAAACGCCCACACATGCACATATACATACCTATACACTTCAACGTATACATACATATACATGCACAGACATATACATATATACATATGTACATATTCATACTTGCTGCTTTCATCAATTCTGGTCGCCACTATGCCACACATGAAATAGCACCCCCATCCTTCCGTGCGCGCCCGAGGTAGCAGTAGGAAAAGACAACAAAGGCCACATTCGTTCACACTCAGTCTCTAATTGTCATGTGTAATGCACCGAAACCACAGCTCCCTTTCTATATTCAGGCCCAACAAAACTTTCCATGGTTTACCTCAGACGCTTCACATGTCCTGGTTCAATCCACTGAAAGCACGTCGACCCCGTTATACCATATCGTTCCAATTTACTCTATTCCTTGCACGCCTTTTATCATTCTGTATGTTCAGGCCCCGATCGCTCAAAATCTTTTTCACTCTTTCCTTCCACCTCCAATTTGGTCTCGCACTTTTTGTTCCCTCAATCTCTGACATATATATCCTCTTTGTCGATCTTTCTTCACTCATTCCCTCCATATGACCAAATCATTTTAATGACCCTCTTTTGCTCTCTTAACCATACTCCATTTATTACCACACATCTCTCTAACCCTTTCATTACTTACTCGATTAAAACACCTCACACCACATATTGTCCTCAAACATCTCATTTCCAATAAATCCAACGTCCTCTGCACAACCCTATCTACAGCCCACGCCTCGCAACCATATAACATTGTTGGAACCACTATTCCCTCAAACATACCCATTTTTGCTCACCGAGATGACGTTCTCGCTTTTCATACATTCTTCAACGCTCCCAGAACCTTTGCCTCGTCCTCCACCCAGTCACTCACTCCCACTTCCATGGTTCCATCCGCTGCTAGATCCACTCCCAGATATCTAAAACACTTCACTTCCTCCAGTTTTTCTCCATTCAAACTTGCCCCCTAATTGACTTGTCCCTCAACCCAACTGAGTCTAATAATGTTGCTCTTATTCACATTTACTCTCACCTTTCTTCTTTCACACACTTTACCAAACTCAGTCACCATCTTCTACTATTCTCACGTGAATCAGCCACCAGCGCTGTATCATCAGCTAACAACAACTGACACTTCCCAGGCCTTCTCATCGACCAACAGACTGCATACTTGCCCCTCTCCAAAACTCTTGCATTCACCTCCCTAACAACCCCATCCATAAACAAATTGAATAACCATGGAGACATCACGCACCCCTGGCGCAAACCGACATCCACTGGGAACCAATCACTTTCCTCTCTTCCTACACGTACACATGCCTTACATCCTCGATAAAAACTTTTCACTGCTTCTAGCAACGCACTTCCCACATCATATACTCAATCCCTTCCGCAGAACGTATGTACTAACTCTATCATATGCCTTCTCCAGATCCATAAATTCTACATAAAATCCATCTTTTTTTTCTAAGTACTTCTCACATACATTCTTCAAAGGAAGCACCTGATCCACACATCCTTTACCACTTCTGAAACCACACTGCTCTTCCCCAATCTGATGCTCTGTACATGCCTTTCTCCTCTCAATTAATACTCTCCCATATAATTTCCCAGGAATACTCAACAAACTTATACCTCTGTAATTTGAACACCTACCTTTATCCCCTTTGCCTTTATACAATGGAACTATGCATGCCTTCCGCCAATCCTCAGGCACTTCACCATGAACCATACATGCACTGAATATCCTTACCAACCAGTCAACATCACAGTCACCCCCTTTTCAAATAAATTCCACTTCAGTACCATCCAAACCCGCCGCCTTGCCAGCTATCATCTTCCGCAAAGCTTTCACTACCTCTTCAATTCGCATACCACCTCAACCAAAATAGCCTATATCTGCCATTCTATCATCAAACACATTGAACGGACCTTTAAAATACTCACCCCGTCTCCTTCTCACATCTCCACTACTTCTTATTACTTTCCCATTAGCCCCCTTCACCGAAGTTCCCACATGTTCTCTTGTCTTACGCACTTTATTTACCTCCTTCCAAAACTGCTTTTATCCTCCCTAAAATTCAATGATACTCTCTCACCCCAACTCTCATTTGCCTTCTTTTTCACCTCTTGCATCTTTCTTTTGACCTCCTGCCTCTTTCTTTTAAACTTCTCCCAGTCATTTGCATTATTTTCCTGCAAAAATCGTCCAAATGCCTCTATCTTCTCTTTCACGAACAATCATACTTCTTCATCCCACAACTCACAACCCTTTCTAATCTGCCCACCTCCCACCTTTCTCGTGCCACAACCATCTTTTGTGGAAGCCATCACTGCTTTCCTAAATACATCCCATTCCTCCTCCACTCCTCTTACGTCATTTGCTCTCACCTTTTTCCATTCTATACTCAATCTCCTTGCACGTCCTCACACAAGTCTCCTTTCCAAGATCACTTACTCTGACCACTCTCTTCACCCCAACATTCTCTCTTCTTTTCTGAAAACCTCTACAAAGCCTCGTATTCCCAAACACTAGTATACATATTCATACAATTGGAAAGGATCACAATTTTGCGCGTGATTAAGTATATTCTTATGAGTTTCATTTTCCCCGTGGATTCATAGGAATGTATATATATGTATGTATGTATATATATATATATATATATATATATATATATATATATATATATATATATATATATATATATATATATATATATATATAAATATATATATATATATATATATATATACATTTATATACATACACACACACATACATATATACACATGTACATGTTCATACTTGCTGCCTTAATTCATTCTCGTCGCTACCTTACTACGGACCTCTTTTTAAGCCACGTATTCCTAATCAGTAGTATACATATGTATCCATATTGGAAAGGATCACAATTTTGCGTGTGATCATGAATATTCCTACAAGTTTCATTTTCCCCTTGGACTCATAGGAGTGTATACATATGTATATGTACACATACATATACATACACACACACTTTTATATATACACATGTATAAATTCATACTTCCTGCCTTCATTCATTCCCGTCGCTATTCTACCACAGGTAAATAACCCCCCCCACCGACAGCGAGGTAACGCCAGGAAAAGAGAAAAAAGCCACATTCGCTTACACCAAGTCTCAAGCTGTCATGTGTAATGCGTGGAAACCACTACTCCGTGTCCTCATCCAGGCCTCATACACCTTTCCATGGTTTACAACAGTAGCTTCACATGCCCTAGTTCAGTCCATTGACAGCATGTTGACCCCGTTATACCATATTGTTCCAATACTTCCCACGTTCTCCTGGCATATCTTCGAAAGCGACTAGAGTGGGTAGGATCGAGGAGCTGGAAATCCTCTTTCTCAGTTTTTACTCTTCCAAAAGGAGGAACAGAGAAAGGGTCCAGGTGAGGATTTTCCTTAAAGGCTCAGACCTCTGTTCTTGACGCAACCTCGCTAACGCGGGAAATAGCGAATATACATACATATATACACACACACACACACACACACACACACACACACACACAAACACACACACACACACAAAACACACACACACACATATATATATATATATATATATATATATATATATATATATATATATATATATATATATATATATATATATATTGGAAAGGATCACAATTTTGCGCGTGATCAAAATATTCCTATGAGTCCACGGGGAAAATGAAACACGAAAAGTTCCCAAGTGCACTTTCGTGTAATAAACACATCATCAGGAATATAATAGTCAGTTGATATACATCGAAGAGACGAAGCTAGGACGCCATTTGGTAATCACATGTTTACCAAATGGCGTACAATATATGGGAGGTGTGTTGATTAGAAAAGGTAGTGAGTGGTAGGATGAAGAAGTAAAATTATTAGTGAAAGAGAAGAGAGAGGTATTTGGACGATTTTTGCAGGGAAAAATGCAAATGAGTGGGAGAGGTATGAAAGAAACAGAGAGGAGGTCAAGAGAAAGGTGCAAAACGTGAAAAGGAGGGCAAATGAGAGTTGGGATGAGAGAGTATCATTAAATTTCAGGGAGAATAAAAAGATGTTTTGGAAGGAGGTAAATAAAGTGCGTAAGACAAGGGAGCAAATGGGAACTTCAGTGAAGGGGGCTAATGGGGAGATGATAACAAGTAGTGGTGATGTGAGAAGGAGATGGGGTGAGTATTTTGAAGGTTTGTTGAATGTGTCTGGTGATAGAGTGGCAGATATAGGGTATTTTGGTCGAGGTGGTGTGCAAAGTGAGAGGATTAGGGAAAATGATTTGGTAAATAGAGAAGAGGTAGTAAAAGCTTTACGGAAGATGAAAGCCGGCAAGGCAGCAGGTTTGGATGGTATTGCAGTGGAATTTATTAAAAAAGGGGGTGACTGTATTGTTGACTGGTTGGTAAGGTTATTCAATGTATGTATGATTCATAGTGAGGTGCCTGAGGATTGGCGGAATGCTTGCCAAGTGCCATTGTACAAAGGCAAAGGGGATACGAGTGAGTGATCAAATTACAGAGGTATAAGTTTGTTGAGTATTCCTGGTAAATTATATGGAAGGGTATTGACTGAGAGGGTGAAGGCATGTACAGAGCATCAGATTGGGAAAGAGCAGTGTGGTTTCAGAAGTGGTAGAGGATGTGTGGATCAGGTGTTTGCTTTGAAGATTGTGGGAAATACTTAGAAAAAGAAATGGATTTGTATGTAGCATTTATGGGTCTGGAGAAGGCATGTGATAGAGTTGATAGAGGTGTTCTGTGGAAGGTTTTAAGAATATTTGGTGTGGGAGGCAAGTTGTTAGAAGCAGAGAAAATTTTTTATCGAGGATGTAAGGCATGTGTACGTGTAGGAAAAGAGGAAAGCGATTGGTTCTCAGTGAATGTACGTTTGCGGCAGGGGTGTGTGATGTCTCCATGGTTGTTTAATTTGTTTATGGATGGGGTTCTTTGGGAGGTGAATGCAAGAGTTTAGGAAAGAGGGGCAAGTATGAAGTCTGTTGTGGATGAGAGAGCTTGTGAAGTGAGTCAGTTGTTGTTCGCTGATGATACAGCGCTGGTGGCTGATTCATGTAAGAAACTGCAGAAGCTGGTGACTGAGTTTGGTAAAGTGTGTGAAAGAAGAAAGTTAAGAGTAAATGTGAATAAGAGCAAGGTTATTAGGTACAGTAGGGTTGAGGGTGAAGTCAATTGGGAGGTAAGTTTAAATGGAGAAAAACTGGAGGAAGTAAAGTGTTTTAGATATCTGGGAGTGGATCTGGCAGCGGATGGAACCATGGAAGCGGAAGTGAATCATAGGGTGGGGGAGGGGGCGAAAATTCTGTGAGCCTTGAAGAATGTTTGGAAGTCGAGAGCATTATCTCGGAAAGCAAAAATGTGTATGTTTGAAGGAATTGTGGTTCCAACATTGTTGTATGGTTGCGAGGCGTGGGCTATGGATAGAGTTGTGCGCAGGAGGGTGGATGTGCTGGAAATGAGATGTTTGAGGAAAATATGTGGTGCGAGGTGGTTTGATCGAGTAAGTAATGCAAGGGTAAGAGAGATGTGTGGAAATAAAAAGAGTGTGGTTGGGAGAGCAGAAGAGGGTGTTTTGAAATGGTTTGGTCACATGGAGAGAATGAGTGAGGAAAGATTGACCAAGAGGATATATGTGTCAGAGGTGGAGGGAAGGAGGAGAAGTGGGAGACCAGATTGGAGGTGGAAAGATGGAGTGAAAAAGATTTTGAATGATCGGGGCTTGAACATGCAGGAGGGTGAAAGGCGTGCAAGGAATAGAGTGAATTGGAACGATGTGGCATACCGGGATCGACGTGCTATCAATGGATTGAACCAGGGCATGTGAAGCGTCTGGGGTAAACCATGGAAAGTTGTGTGGGGCCTGGATGTGGAAAGGGAGCTGTGGTTTCGATGCATTATTACATGACAGCTAAACTGAGTGTGAACGAAAGGGGCCTTTGGTGTCTTTTCCTAGCGCTACCTCGCACACATGAGGGGGGAGGGGGTTGTTGTTCCATGTGTGGCGAGGTGGCGATGGGAACAAATAAAGGCAGAGAATATGAATTATGTACATGTGTATATATGTATATGTCTGTGTGTATATATATGTGTACATTGAGATGTATAGGTATATATATTTGCGTGTGTGGACGTGTATGTATATACATGTGTATGTGGGCGGGTTGGGCCATTCTTTCGTCTGTTTCCTTGCGCTACCTCGCTAACGCGGGAGACAGCGACAAAGCAAAATAAATAAAATAATAAATATATATCGTTCTATACCTACCTATACAACTCAACGTATACATATATACACACACACAGACATATACATATATGCACATGTAAATAATTCATACTGTATGCCCTTATTCATTCCCGAAGCCACCCAGCCACACATGAAATAACAACCCCCTACCCCCGCACGTGCGCGAGGTAGCGCTAGGAAAAGACAACAAAGGCCACATTCGTTCGCATTCAGTCTCTAGCTGTCATATATATTGCACCGAAACCACAGCTCCCTTTCCACATCCAGGCCACCACAGAACATTCCATGGTTTACCCCAGACGCTTCACATGCCCTGGTTCAATCCATTCAAAGCACGGCTACCCCGGTATACCACATCGTTCCTATTCACTCTACTCCTTGCAAGCCTTTTACCCTCCTTCATGTTCAGGCCCCGATCACTCAAAATCTTTTTCACTCCAAATTTCCATCTCCCATTTGGTCTCCTACTTTTCCTCGTTTCCTCCACCTCAGACACATATATCCTCTTTGTCAATTATTCCTCACTCATTCTCTCCATATGACCGAACCATTTCAAAACACCCTCTTCTGCTCTCTCTACTACACTCATTTAATTACCACACATCTCTCTTACCCTTTCATTACTTACTCGATCAAACCACCTCACACCACATATTATCCTCAAACATCTCCTAACCAACACATCCACCCTCCTGCGCACAACTCTATCTATATCCCAAGCCTTACAACCATATAACATTGTTGGAACCACTATTCCCTCAAACATACCAATTTTTGATTTTCGAGAAAATGTTCTCGACTTCCACACATTCTTCAACGCTCCCAGAACATTCGCCCCCTCCCCCACGATATGATTCACTTCCGCTTACGTGGTTCCATCCGCTGCCAAATCCACTCCCAGATATCTAAAATACTTCACTTCCTACAGATATTCTCCATTCAAACTTACCTCCCAATGAACTTGTCCCTCAACCCTACTGTACCTAATAACCTTGCTCTTATTCACATTTACTCTCAGGTTTCTTCTTTCACATACTTTTCCAAACTCAATCACCAGCTTCTGCAGTTTCTCACCCGAATGAGCCACCAGCGATGTATCATCAGGGAACAACAACTGACTCACTTCCCAAGCTCTCTCATCCACAACAGACTGCATACTTACCCCTCTTTACAAAAACTCTTTCATTCACCTCCCTAACAACCCCATCCATAAACAAATGAAACAACAATGGAAACATCACGCACCCCTGCCGCAAACCTACATTCACTGAGAACCAATCACTTCCCTCTCTGGCTGCACGTACACATGCCTTACATCCTCGATAAAAACTTTTCACTGCTTCTAGCAACTTCCCTCCCACACCATATATTCTTCCACATAGCATCTCTATCAATTCTGCCATATGCCTTCTCCAGATCGATAAATGCTACATACAAATTCATTTGCTTTTCTAAGTATTTCTCACATACATTCTTCAAAGCAAACACCTGATCCACACATCCTCTACCACTTTTGAAACCACACTGTTGTTCCCCAATCTGATGCTCTGTACTTGCCTTCACCCTCTCAATCAATACCCTCCCATATAATTTCCCAGGAATACTCAACAAACTTATACCTCTGTAATTTGAGCACTCACTTTTATCCCCTTTGCCTTTGTACAATGGTACTATGCAAGCATTCCGCCAATCCTCAGGCACCTCACCATGAGTCATACATACATTAGATAACCTTACCAACCAGTCAGCAATACATTCTCCCCTTTTTTAATAAATTCCACTGCAATACCATCCAAACCCGCTGCCTTGCCAGGTTTCATCTTCCGCAAAGCTTTTTATACCTCTTCTATGTTTACCAAGTCATTATCCCTATCCCTCTCACTTTGCACATAATCTCGACCAAAGCACCCTATATTTGCTAATCTGTCATCTCCATCTCACATCTCTACTAATTGTTATCATCTCCCAATTAGCCCCCTTCACTGATGTTCCCATTTGTTTCCTTGTCTTGCGCACTTTATTTACGTCCTTCCAAAATATCTTTTTATTTTCCCTAAAATTTAATGATACTCTCTTTGCCCTGTTTTTCACCTCTTGCACCTTTCTCTTCACCTCCTTCCTCTTTCTTTTATACATCTCCCAGTCATTTGCATTATTTCCCTTCAAAACTCGTCCAAATTCCTCTCTCTTCTCTCTCAGTAATAATCTTACCTCTTCATCCCACCACTTGCTACATTTTCTAATCTGTCCACCTCCCACGCTTCTCATGCCACAAGCAACTTCTGCGAAAGGCATCACTGCTTCACTAAATGCATCCATTTCCTCCCCCATTCCCCTTACGTTCTTTGTTCTCACTTTTTTTCATTCTATGCTTAGTTTCTGCTGGTACTTCCTCACACAAGTCTCCTTCCCAAGCTCACTTACTCTCACCACTCTCCTCATCCCGATATTCTCTCTTGTTTTCTGCAAACCTTTACAAATCTTCACCTTCGCTTCACAAGATAATGATCAGACATCCCTCAGTTGCACCTCTCCGCACATTAACATCCAAAAGTCTCTCCTTCGCGCGCCTATCAATTAACACGTAATCCAGTAACGCTCTCTGGCCATCTCTCCTACTTACATACGCATACTTATGTATATCTCTCTTTTTAAACCAGGTATTCCCAATCACCAGTGTTTATTCAGTACATAAATCCACAAGCTCTTCACTATTTCCATTTACAACACTGAACAGCCCATGTACACCAATTATTCCCTCAACTGCCACATTACTCACCTTTGCATTCAAATCACCCATCATTATACCCCGTTCTCGTGCATCAAAACTACCAACACACTCACTCAGCTGCTCCCAAAACCCTTGCCTCTCATGATCTTTCTTCTCATGCCCAGGTGCATATGCACCAATAATCACTCATCTCTCTCCATCCACTTTCAGGTTCACCCATATCAATCTAGAGTTTACTTTCTTACACTCTGCGACATACTCCCACCATTCGTGTTTCAGTAGTGGTACTCCTTCCCTTGCTCTTGTCCTCTCACTAACCTCTGATTTTACTCCCAAGACATTTCCAAACCACTCTTCCCGTTTACCCTTGAGCTTCGTTTCACTCAGAGCGACTAAATTGTGATATATATATATATATATATATATATATATATATATATATATATATATATATATATATATATATATATATATATATATATATATATATATATATATATATTCTCAGTGAATGTAGGTTTGCGGCAGGGGTGTGATGTCTCCATGGTTGTTTAATTTGTTTATGGATGGGGTTGTTAGGGAGGTGAATGCAAGAGTTTTGGAAAGAGGGGCAAGTATGAAGTCTGTTGGGGATAAGAGAGCTTGGGAAGTCAGTCAGTTGTTGTTCGCTGATGATACAGCGCTGGTGGCTGATTCATGTGAGAAACTGCAGAAGCTGGTGACTGAGTTTGGTAAAGTGTGTGAAAGAAGAAAGTTAAGAGTAAATGTGAATAAGAGCAAGGTTATTAGGTGCAGTAGGGTTGAGGGTCAAGTCAATTGGGAGGTAAGTTTGAATGGAGAAAAACTGGAGGAAGTAAAGTGTTTTAGATATCTGGGAGTGGATCTGGCAGCGGATGGAACCATGGAAGCGGAAGTGGATCATAGGGTGGGGGAGGGGGCGAAAATCCTGGGGGCCGTGAAGAATGTGTGGAAGTCGAGAACATTATCTCGGAAAGCAAAAATGGGTATGTTTGAAGGAATAGTGGTTCCAACAATGTTGTATGGTTGCGAGGCGTGGGCTATGGATAGAGTTGTGCGCAGGAGGGTAGATGTGTTGGAAATGAGATGTTTGAGGACAATGTGTGGTGAGGTGATTTGATTGAGTAAGTAACGTAAGTGTAAGAGAGATGTGTGGAAATAAAAAGAGCCTGGTTAAGAGAGCAGAAGAGGGTGTTTTGAAATGGTTTGGGCACATGGAGAGAATGAGTGAGGAGAGATTGACCAAGAGGATATATGTGTCGGAGGTGGAGGGAACGAGAAGTAGTAGACCAAATTGGAGGTGGAAAGATGGAGTGAAAAAGATTTTGTGTGATCGGGGCCTGAACATGCAGGAGGGTGAAAGGAGGGCAAGGAATAGAGTGAATTGGATCGATGTGGTATACCGGGGTTGACGTGCTGTCAGTGGATTGAATCAGGGCATGTGAAGCGTCTGGGGTAAACCATGGAAAGCTGTGTAGGTATGTATATTTGCGTGTGTGGACGTATGTATATACATTTGTATGGCGGTGGGTTGGGCCATTTCTTTCGTCTGTTTCCTTGCACTACCTCGCAAACGCGGGAGACAGGGAAAAAAAAAAATGTATATATATATATATATATATATATATATATATATATATATATATATATATATATATATATATATATATATATATATATACATTATATTATTATTTTTTTATTATATATATATATATATATATATATATATATATATATATATATATATATATATATATATATATATATATATACTTATATTATCTTTGGGGATAGGGGAGAAAGAATACTTTCCACGTATTCCCTGCGTGTCGTAAAAGGCGACTAAAAGGGGAGGGAGCGGGTGGCTGGAAATCCTCCCCTCTCATTTTTTTTTTCAATTTTCCAAAAGAAAGAACAGAGAAGGGGGGCCAGGTGAGGATATTACCTCAAAGGCCCAGTCCTCTGTTCTTAACGCTACCTCGCTAATGCGGGAAATGACGAATAGTATGAAAGAAAGAAAGAATATATATATATATATATATATATATATATATATATATATATATATATATATATATATATATATATATATATATATATCGAGGATGTATGGCATGTGTACGTGTAGGAAGAGAGGAAAGTGATTGGTTCTCAGTGAATGTAGGTTTGCGGCAGATGTGTGTGATGTCTCCATGGTTGTTTAATTTGTTTATGGATGGGGTTGTTAGGGAGGTAAATGCAAGAGTTTTGGAAAGAGGGGCAGGTGTGAGGTCTGTTGTGGATGAGAGAGCTTGGGAAGTGAGGCAGTTGTTGTTCGCTGATGATACAGTGCTGGTGGCTGATTCATGTGAGAAACTGCAGAAGCTGGTGACTGAGTTTGGTAAAGTGTGTGAGGGAGAAAAGTTAGGATTAAATGTGAATAAGAGCAAGGTTATTAGGTACAGTAGGGTTTAGGGTCAAGTCAATTGGGAGGTAAGTTTGAATGGAGAAAAACTGGAAGAATTAAAGTGTTTTAGATATCTGGGAGTGGATCTGGCAGCGAATGGAACCATGGAAGCGGAAGTGGATCATAGGGTGGGGGAGGGGGCGAAAATCCTGGGAGCCTTGAAGAATGTGTGGAAGTCGAGAACGTTATCTCGGAAAGCAAAAATGGGTGTGTTTGAAGGAATAGTGGTTCCAGCAATGTTGTATGGTTGCGAGGCGTGGGCTATGGATAAAGTTGTGCGCAGGAGGATGGATGTGCTGGAAATGAGATGTTTGAGGACAATGTGTGGTGTGAGGTGGTTTGATCGAGTAAGTAACGTAAGGGTAAGAGAGATGTGTGGAAATAAAAAGAGCGTGGTTGAGAGAGCAGAAGAGGGTGTTTTGAAATGGTTCGGGCACATGGAGAGAATGAGTGAGGAAAGACTGACCAAGAGGATATATGTGTCGGAGGTGGAGGGAGCGAGGAGAAGTGGGAGACCAAATTGGAGGTGGAAAGATGGAGTGAAAAAGATTTTGTGTGATCGGGGCCTGAACATGCAGGAGGGTGAAAGGAGGGCAAGGAATAGAGTGAATTGGATCGATGTGGTATACCGGGGTTGACGTGCTGTCAGTGGATTGAATCAGGGCATGTGAAGCGTCTGGGGTAAACCATGGAAAGCTGTGTAGGTATGTATATTTGCGTGTGTGGATGTATGTATATACATGTGTATGGGGGTGGGTTGGGCCATTTCTTTCGTCTGTTTCCTTGCGCTACCTCGCAAACGCGGGAGACAGCGACAAAGCAAAAAAAAAGAAAAAAAAAATATAAATCGTAAGTTGGACCATCTTATTGAAAACAGCGACTGGACCAAGAACACAAACCCATCTTTTGTGGTAAACCTGTCTAATAAACAACTAGATAAAGATTCCTTGTGTGCATTAGGCTATGGTTTAAGTTTTGTATGCTCTAACAGAGAAGCCAGCTGTGTTGATGTCACAAAGTCTTTTTGTAATTTAGAAAAATACAGTAATTTAAGTAATGATGATATTAATATTTGCAAGGGTTTAGTGTATGCCAGTTTGTCAAAACCAGTGGAAGCTAATTGCCCTAAAAGATTCATAAGAGCTATTAACACCTTAAAAAAAGACAAGGATATACATATTACTAAAGCAGATAAGGCTAACACTGTTGTGATTTTAGACAAAAGTACTATTTATCTAAAATGAATGATCTTCTAAATGATAACACAACACATTCTAATCTTAGTAAATATCCATTAGAGGCAGTTAATTCTCACTTCAATAAAGAAATGAAGTTGTTGTTGAAAGGTAACATTTCTCTAATCAAAAATTTGTCATCTTTGTCCCCTTCATTGCCATATATGTATGGACTTATCAAAACACATAAACAAAATTTTCCAGCAAGACCTATAGTGAGTTCAGTAGGCTCCATCACATATAAATTATCAAAATGGTTAGTTCCTTATTAAGCCCTTTAGTAGGTAAGGTATCAAATTCTAATATCATGAACAATGTAGATTTAGTCAACAAGCTAAACAATATCAACATTAATTTTGATTTCAAACTAGTTAGCTTTGATGTTTCCTCACTTTTCACTAAAGTTCCAGTTGATGACCTTTTAGAATATTTATTTGATGTCTTGGATGATATTCATTTACCTGTTTCAAAGTCTAATTTTACTGAACTGATAAAATTGTATACAAAAGACTCTGTATTTCAATTTAATGGAGATTATTATGCTCAAAAATTTGGTATGGCAATGGGTAACCCTCTTTCACCTGTACTAAGTAATCTTTATATGGAATTTTTTGACACAAAATTAATAAAGGATATCTTACCTTCTAATGCAATTTGGTTTAGGTATGTAGATGATGTTCTTTGTGTTTGGCCAACAAATGAAAATTTACAAATATTTCTCCCCTTACTTAACAATTTAGTACCTTCCATCAAATTTACTGTAGAAAATGAAAATGATGGTATGTTACCATTTTTAGATTGCATGATCCATAGACAAGGAAACAAGGTTAAGTTTAGCATATACAGAAAACCCACCAATGTATGCTCATATATCCATTATTACTCATCTCAACATGACAGAGTTAAATTATCATCATTTCAATCTATGTTCCTAAGGGCATTACGTATTTGCAGTCCAGAGTTTATTGATGATGAGTTTGAGAAGATATATTCTATTGGATCTGAGTTAAAGTACCCTAGATCTTTCATTGATAAATCCCTTAAGTTAGCAAAGAAATCATTTTATAGAGTTGAGCCCAAACCTCCCATTAACACCAAGAATCTTTTAGTTCTCCCTTTTAATAATAATTTCACTTTGCTTCCCATGTTGCTTAAATCCTTTAATGTAAATGTTGCCTTTAGTAACAATAATACTATAAAGAATATCTTAATCAGGAATTCACCAGAAAATTCTCTTGGTTGCATCTATTAAGTTCCTTGTGGAAACTGTGATAAATTTTATGTTGGTCAGACTGGTAAGGATCTTTCTGTTAGACTTAAGCAACATAAATATAGTATAAGAACGGGACAGGAATCAAATGCCTTGTTTAATCATGTTAAAAACTATGATCATTGTATTGACTGGAGTAACGCCATCTCAGTTGTTAACTCTAACTCTATTACCAAGAGAAATATCATTGAATCTTCTATTATTAAATACACAAAGAATTATAATCTTAATATTAGTGATGGTCTGTACAAATTAGATAACTTTATTGTTGATAAGATTTGTAAAATGATAAGTTTATGAACGCTCGTTGTATGTTTTGGACAATCACATGTTTACCAAATGGCGTCCTAGCTTCGTCTCTTCGATGTATATCAACTGACTATTATATTCCTCTCTTGTGTCTCCCCTGATGATGTGATTATTACACGAAAGTGCACTTGGGAACTTTTCGTGTTTCATTTTCCCCGTGGACTCATAGGAATATCTTGATCACGCGCAAAATTGTGATCCTTTCCAATATATATATATATATATATATATATATATATATATATATATATATATATATATATATATATATATATATATATATGCGTGCGTGTTTAGGAAATGCTTTGAATGTTGCTCGACGTTGTCGTAAAAATCACAAATATTCTCAAACGTCTGTGAATACCTTCCTGTAATGGCTGCGCAAAGCTGTAATTCGACCAACGTACACAAATTCTCAGGTGTTATTTACCCCATAGAGTAAGTGAGGCCCGTTCGTCTTACCGTCTCACATTTCTAAGTCATACTGGAGTGGACGTCATGGCGGAAGTTGCAGTCGTTACTCCTCCAACCTCAATGAAATCCCCTCAAAGATGCATCATTGTTTATAACGAGCAGAGAGAACTCGCTATACCACCATTGAGAAAACTTCATTTCCATGTTATATCGGAGTCAAGTAATGTCAGTGGCCATGACCCGGTTCATGAATAAATCTGCAGAGGTTAAAGGGGAGGTCTTGAAGGTCTCCTGTCTGAGATTTGCAACCTGTAGACGTACGGGAAATCATTCTCCGGATTTTAGTCGCTAATCTCAAATATGTTGTCAAAAAATGATTGAAGCTGCACAAGTAGCTAAACAGCAGTCAGTCAGTTTCACTCACATATTACATGATACTTAATGATGCTTCTCTTATGAACCTGTAACGAGGACACTGAACAAGCTAGTTAGAGAGACGTAAAGTCACAAATTCCAACTCAAAATGTAATCGCTCTTAAACCTGATCAAGATAAGGTACATGAGAATATTGAATTAAGAACGGACTCAAAGCCCAATCATTGTACCAGTCCATAATAGTAAAGACGTACCTTCGAGCCAGGATGTACTCAACTGCCCACAATACAGAATAAGCACTGCTGAGTTCACACATAATCACCTTAACCTTTCCAGATGGCACAAACAAACCCAAAATGTAACTATTTAGAATGTGAGTTTCATTACCGCTGAGAACTGATATAATCTACGTCTGCCACAGAGTTTGTTGTCGAAGGCACTGACTGCC
Organism: Panulirus ornatus; assembly: GCF_036320965.1. Lineage (NCBI taxonomy): Eukaryota > Metazoa > Arthropoda > Malacostraca > Decapoda > Palinuridae > Panulirus > Panulirus ornatus. Next base: position 19,716,700 of record NC_092248.1, on the reverse strand, counting down.
ATCCCATCGCGGACTTCCTCACTGGAGCATCAAACAGCCAGTCACTTGTTACTGAAGTCTTCAGCTGTTTCCTGGGATTCATTGCAAACATTGCAAACGGCCGTTCAATAGTGTCAGGGGGAAAATAAGGCATTTTTGGGTAGATTATACACTGTACCACACTTTTCACTTCTTGGTATTAAGTGTTATTTCCCAATTGATTATGCGTAAAAAGTAGAGAAAAAAATTTAATCATTCCATTCAAACTTTGCTTTTGTGACCAGGACAGTGATATTTTGATACTTGCCTATTTACAGTTGGACGACGGACGAATTTTCACAGAAAACAGCTACAAATGAATCAAAATTAACATGTATTTGCACTGATATTAATCAAGAATGATCAGAAAAAATTTAAAAGTGAGTTATTTTTCGAGATTTACGATTGTAACGTAAATTACTTTTACGAATCAAACCCAATTATGATCTACCATCATGTCTCGTTGTATGTTCCTTAGAAGCGGCGTTTAAATTCCGTTATATCCTAGTAAAAGAGCTCCCCTTGCTCCTCCGAGCGTCAAGGATATGGTATGGACTTTGAGGGAAAATCTTCAGCCCATTTTGCAATAGTTTTTCACCATAGTCTCAACCAGCTCCATATAGTTTTCGGCCTTGTGATTGCCCAGGAAGCCCCATACTACTGCGACAAAGCTGTACCAAGCTGCTTCCTCCTTCCTGGTGAGCTTCTTGTGGAATTCCTTGCACTGCAGGATCTTCTTCATCTGTGATCCGACGAAGACACCGGCTTTGACCTTTACCTCAGACACCTGAGGGAAGAAGTCTTGAAAGTGCTTGAAGGCTACAGAATCCTTGTTTAGAGCCAGGACAGATTGTTTCATAAGGCCTAATTTAATGTGCAGCGGTGGCATCAACACCTGGGGGTCCACTAGTGGCTCCCACTTGACGATGTTCCTCTCCACAGAGAATTCGGTCTGCTGTGGCCAGTCCCGCCTGTGGTAGTGCCCCGCGATGTCCCTAAGGCAAAGAAAGCAGGGAAACGTGGTACCATCCCGCACAAGAGCAATATATAATTGTAATCATGAAAAATATTATGTATCTGTTTATATATTATTTCACCTATGACTAATGTGTAAGAGCTTCTCTCAACATACTCCAAATATAAAATCTTTTTTCAATAACTTTGAAAATTAAAATCGAATAAACTTTTAAGTTTCAAGAATTCTTAAAAGATGTTATAACAAAATTCCGCCATCCAGAAGTGCAACAATCTTCTACCTTACCTTCCAGAGTTTTTTTTGCAGTGTTCGCAGGTGAAATGATGTGCCTAGAATTTGGCTTGATCCCTGGGGGACGGCCATGCCAAGATATGCCTTGTAGGCCTCGCACATCTTAGCTGATACTGCCACCCAGAGTACTTTCCCGCTCTTGTTTTGATAAATTGGCCGCAAACATGGCAAAATGCGTCTTCCAGATGGTTGCAGCATCTAGATGCCTTGTCAGAAAAATGTATGAATCAACTTAGGCAGCTAGATCTATACTGAACTGGTTGGCTTAAAGCTCTTACATTTACTGGGAACTTCTAGAAAGTTCTATATCAGCTACTAAGCACTGAATCTATCTAAAATGTTCTGAAAAATATGTAGATTTCAAACTATCATTGTCCTCAACACAAAAGCAAAGTTTCAAGGTAATACTAGCCGTTTTCTATACTTTTTAGATATAATCAATTAGAAAATACTACGTATTACCCAGAAAAATGCAAAAATATTTTACAGAATGATCTCTCATTGTGGGAGGGATGTGAGGCGTCTGGGATTTGGATAAGAGTTAATGTGCAATGTTACCGAGCTTTTAAGTCTTTTTAGGAGGTGTCTCGATATGAGTTTAGAGGAGATGTTATTGGCCATTACTTAAACTTTCCGAACGAGATTACTAGTGTATAGGTTCACTTTGGCGTAAAGCAACCTCTAGTAGAAATATTGGATCATTATTTGAGACACATCTCACATAAAATTCATGAGGATGGTTACTGATGCCTTGGTAACTGGTGTGTAGTTATGAAGTGTGTGTCTGAAGATGTTCAGAATGTTACTCACTCCTGTAGCACAGGATTATCTCATGGGACGTGAAGGTGCACATTTACAAAGCCAAACTGAACCCAGTTTCATTGAGAACGTGAAAACCTTGGCATTAACTGAAAGGTTTTAAAGTAAACTAACAAGCAACTGGGATGAGCGGGTAACGTCTTGATGCCAGGGTGTATAAACTGCTTGCGCATGACGGGACGACCCTTGAGTCTCGTGGCATGACCTATAGTTGACGGCACGAACCTCTAGTGTTGTTCCTTTTAATTGACTATATGACTCTTGGGTGTCATGATATCATGACACGACCTTTGATTGACCTTACGACCCTTGGGTGTCATGGCACGACCTTTAATTACGGTTTTTTCATGGTCAGGTCAAAGATCAGACCAATACAGCAAAGGTTGGTTGCTTATTTGGGATTTGAGCCTAACGACTACCGGAGACATTGAGGCCGCCAACGTCTAAATAGAATAACCAAGGGAAAAGAAATAACCTTGAACACCTTCAGATGTTTGAGAACATTTGTAGACCATGCACATTCTCAGTGCATATTTGCCGTCGTATTTTATTGTCTAATTGTCTTATTGATAGTGTTCATGAATCTTATTTTCGTATCATCGTGTTCACGGATCTTAACATCGTAGTCATTGGTTTTATTATCGTGTTCAAAGGTCTTATCATCATGTTCAAGGGTCTTGTTATCGTGTTCAGGATCTTACTATCGTGTTCATGAGTGAACATAGTATTTAAGGGTCTTATTAACGTGTTCGAGTGATCATTGAATTTAAAGGTCTTGTTTCGTTTTTAGGGGTCTTACCATCGTGTTAAAGGGTCTTATTATCGTGTTCGCGAGTGAACATCGTATTCAAGGGTCTTATCATCATGTTAAAGGATCTTGTTATCGTGTTCACACTCGAATATCATAATCAAGTGTCGTATTATTGTATTCATGATTCTCATGATTGTGTTTCACGGGCCTTATCATCGTATTCATGGGTTCTATCGTCGTGTCTTAGGGTCACATCATTGTGTTAAAATCTTATAATCGTGTTTCAGTGTCTTATTATCCGTTTTAGAGCCACATTACTCTGTTTCAGGATCTTATTATAGTGATCATGGATCTCACGATCGGGTTCAAGGGATTAATGAAAAGAAACAACCCAACTTCACACCAGTGATCACAGATGCGCGGATTCAACCCAGGAAGATGCTGTCCGTTGCTGACAAAGGACCTCACGCGAGTATTCGGGTCCTGGCTGGGGAAGGATTCTCAAGGGTGGAGGTAAAGAAGAACACGACGATGGAAGGAGAGAATATATCCGTCCCGCGCGAAGATTTTGATGCCTGAAGGAGGGTTCTCCAGTGGCTCTCACATCGGCAGACTTTGAATAGTCCACGCAGACGACTGGTGAGGAGAGTTTACCCATAACTTGTCAGCTAGTTTACTTTCGTGCACGCGCGCGCACACACACACAAACAGTCTCTCTCTGTCTCTCTCCCTTTCTCTATCCCTCTCCCTCCCTCTCCCCTTATCCTCCCTGTTAATGGAAGTTGCTTATCACCAGAGCATCAGGACGGATTAATACCTTCCTCACCGCGCCTCGACCCATTAGCAAAATAATAATAGCGTATATAGGAGTGGTGTCCCGTTTTTTTGTGGGGGTGCCATACAGTCCGTCTTTCATGTTCGCCTTTATCCTCACTCTGTACCAGAAAACATTCTTAATATGTCGTTTTCTTTCTGTTTGCAATTCCTCTTTCACATACGACCGTCAATATGAGCGCAACACACCATCGGCGAAGCGTCGAGGGAGAGTGGATCGTCTTCGTCTTTGTCTACCGTAATTTGCTGCACCTTTGGAACAAAGTTGGTAAAAGTCCGCTTTCCATTTGTCGATGCATCGTCGTCAGAGTGTTTGTACGTGCGTACGAACAGAGCAACATCGAATCCCACTGTACCACAGTCAACCAAATGCGACGTAATGTGATGCATTTCATATATCGTATCCTTTACCGTCCGTATATTAACATCAGAACTTAAATATTTTCCATTTTCCTTGCTACACTGCGTAGAGGGAACAGTACTCCTTAGGAAAACAAAGTAAGTAACAAAAAATCTCCATGATTATACTTTGAATCTGTCTTTGATAAGATTTCATCGATATCATCCGTTAACGCGGGAAACGGCGTTCAAATATGATAACATATATATATATATATATATATATATATATATATATATATATATATATATATATATATATATATTTTTTTTTTTTTTTTTTTTTTTTATACTTTGTCGCTGTCTCCCGCGTTTGCGAGGTAGCGCAAGGAAACAGACGAAAGAAATGGCCCAACCCCCCCCCCCCATACACATGTACATACACACGTCCACACACGCAAATATACATACCTACACAGCTTTCCATGGTTTACCCCAGACGCTTCACATGCCTTGCTTCAATCCACTGACAGCACGTCAACCCCTGTATACCACATGACTCCAATTCACTCTATTTCTTGCCCTCCTTTCACCCTCCTGCATGTTCAGGCCCCGATCACACAAAATCTTTTTCACTCCATCTTTCCACCTCCAATTTGGTCTCCCTCTTCTCCTCGTTCCCTCCACCTCCGACACATATATCCTCTTGGTCAATCTCTCCTCACTCATTCTCTCCATGTGCCCAAACCATTTCAAAACACCCTCTTCTGCTCTCTCGACCACGCTCTTTTTATTTCCACACATCTCTCTTACCCTTACGTTACTTACTCGATCAAACCACCTCACACCACACATTGTCCTCAAACATCTCATTTCCAGCACATCCATCCTCCTGCGCACATCTCTATCCATAGCCCACGCCTCGCAACCATACAGCATTGTTGGAACCACTATTCCCTCAAACATACCCATTTTTGCTTTCCGAGATAATGTTCTCGACTTCCACACATTTTTCAAGGCTCCCAAAATTTTCGCCCCCTCCCCCACCCTATGATCCACTTCCGCTTCCATGGTTCCATCCGCTGACAGATCCACTCCCAGATATCTAAAACACTTCACTTCCTCCAGTTTTTCTCCATTCAAACTCACCTCCCAATTGACTTGACCCTCACCCCTACTGTACCTAATAACCTTGCTCTTATTCACATTTACTCTCAACTTTCTTCTTCCACACACTTTACCAAACTCAGTCACCAGCTTCTGCAGTTTCTCACATGAATCAGCCACCAGCGCTGTATCATCAGCGAACAACAACTGACTCACTTCCCAAGCTCTCTCATCCCCAACAGACTTCATACTTGCCCCTCTTTCCAGGACTCTTGCATTTACCTCCCTTACAACCCCATCCATAAACAAATTAAACAACCATGGAGACATCACACATATATATATATATGTATGTGTATATATATATATATATATATATATATATATATATATATATATATATATATATATATATATATATATATATATATATATATATATATAATATATATATATATATATATATATATATATATATATATATATATATATATATATATATATATATATATATATATATATATATATATATATATATATATATATATATATATATATATATATATATATATGCATATGTATATGTATATATATATATCCGCACCTTGTCATCTCTTTCACTAATAATCTTACTTCTTCATCCCACCACTCACTACCCTTTCTAATCTGCCCACCTCCCACGCTTCTCATGCCACAAGCATCTTCTCTGCATGCCGTCACTGCTTCCCTAAATACATCCCATTCCTCCCCCACTCCCCTTACGTCTTTTGTTCTCAGCTTCTTCCATTCTGTACTCAGTCTCTCCTGGTACTTCACACAAGTCTCCCTCCCAAGCTCACTTACTCTCACCACTCTCTTCACCCCAACATTCTCTCTTCTTTTCTGAAAACCTTCGCCTCCACAAGACAATGATCAGACATCCCTCCAGGTGCACCTCTCAGCACATTAACATCCAAAAATCTCTCTCTCGCACGCCTATCAATTAACACATAAACCAATAACGCTCTCTGGCAATCTCTCCTACTTACACACGTATAGTTATGTACGTCTCTCTTTTTAAACCAGGTATTCCGAATCACCGGTCTTTTTTTAGCACATAAATCTACAAGCTCTTCACCATTTCCATTTACAACACTGAACACCCCGTGTACACCAATTATTCCCTCAACTGCCACATTACTTATCTTTCCATTTCAATCACCCATCACCATATCTCGGTCTCGTGCATCAAAACTACTAACACAGTCACTCAGCTGCTCCTAAAACGCTTGCCTCCTATGATCTTTCTTCTCATGCGCAGGTGCATATTCACCAATAATCACCCATCTCTCTACATCCACTTTCAGTTTAACCCATATCAATCTAGAGTTTACTTTATTACACTTTACTACATACTCCCACAACTCCTGTTTCAGGAGTATTACTACTCCTTACCTTGCACTTGTTCTATCACTAACCCCTGACTTTACTCCCAAAACATTGCCTAACCACTCTTTCCCTTTACCCTTGAGCTTCGTTTCCCTCAGAGCCAAAACATCCAGGCTCGTTTCCTCAAACATAATGCCTATCTCTCCCTTTTTCTCATCTTTTTTTACATCCACACACATTTAGAGACCCCAGTCTGAGTCTTCGATATACATAAACGCCCACACACTCACATATACATTTCAACGCATAAATCCTTATCCTTATATACACATATGCATATCCATACTTGCTGACTTCATCTTTTTCCTTCGCCACCCCGCCTCAATCGGAATCCATATGTTTTGTTTATACCATATGATTTGTCCTTTTTATGATCATGGATAGATGATGTGTCTTACCGGCTTCTTTCCGGTTTTCACGTTACAAATAATATCAACAGTTTACTGTCATGAATGAACGTGCATTTTGCTTTCCTTATTTCAGACTGGAAGGATATACAGCTATTGCATTCATTTTCAAGTACTTTAATTTTCAATTTCTCTTGATTGAAACTTTATCATGTTCTCAAAACATACATTAGCCTCCTCTAGCTTGGGAATTTGGTAAGAAATAGATAAGAAAATAAAGCGTAATGAGTTTACAGGCAGATGAAATTTGCATCTGAATCGACGGGACTCCTTCGCCAGGTGTCTCCTCGGAAGCTGTGCCGCACATCTCCTAATAGATCTTTTGCCTTGAGAGAATTTCGTCAATCTCCATAAATTAGAGAGTCCTCTTTCTATATGGCTGTAGCGTTATATCCTCACTCCTAACCGTCCCTCAAGGATATCGTGCCCTTTACCCTGCTCCTCTGCCGAGAGTTCCTCCTTCATCCCTTCCAGGCTGAGCAGGGAACATCCTACAGCGTCATTTTATATCTCCATTAATTTGACAAGACATCCTCAGGCCGGGTCCTCGGAGGCAGCACCTGGAGCGGACAGTCACCCAACAACCATATAGGGACGGGTGGTGTGGTAATCATGGCAAGCTAAAAACTTGTGCATAACCGGAAGATCTTCATTTCATTTCTCCTGCTGTGTACGTGGAGAGTCGAGGTAATTACCATATCACCGCCGCAAGTGACTGACAAAAGTCCCACTTGTCGGACGAAGGTGAGCGACACTTTCAAACAGTGAAGTCTGGGTCATTATACTATCAAGGATTCATCATACCATTGCTTCGTGTGTAGAATATTGCTTAGCTCACCTGGCCAAAGGCAATGTGAGGTGTTGCCAACACTTGTCCTCCGTTGTGACTCGTCTATCGACCACAATGGCAGGGATGATCCTTTGGCGATTCCTTCTCAATAAATATGTCTTGCGACCCACACCAGAGATGGGCGCTGGCTGGCGCTGATAAACACAGGTGAATGATCCACGATCACTCGAGGCACTGATGAACACAGGTGAATGATCCTCGCTCACTCGAGGCACTGATGAACACAGGTGAATGATCCTCGCTCACTCGAACCTCAGGTAAAGACATTTGGACTGTTGTAATATTTTGGTCGAAGTCAGTTTTCTAAATTTAAAGTTTTCACGAAAATGCACTTCTTGAGAGTCGTTATGGAGGGAACTTAGAAGCAGAAATACTCGTGATACTTGGGAGTCAAAATGCTGAAGAACTAGATTATGATAAAGCTTACAGAACCATCTGGGAAAGCAAGGTATGCCGAAGCAGTCAACCTAGAGAGATAAGACATTCAGACACACGTTGATAATACCTCTACGTTATCTGTTGTGATAAATGTCTCGGATTTACCCATTTATTCTCTCTGGTCTTGTAAGCTACCAGCTAATCCAACTGGTCTTGTAAGCTTATATGTACGCCCGCGTCGGTGAGCACATAGGGTCACAGGAGCGAATTATCATTTGGTTCCAGTACCGTGACTACATCAAGTTTGATTTAGTAAAGTATATATATATATATATATATATATATATATATATATATATATATATATATATATATATATATATATATATATATATATATATATATATATATATATATATATATATATATATATATATATATATATATATATATATATATATATATATATATATATATATATATATATATATATATAAATATATATATATATATATATATATATATACATATATATATATATTAAAAAAGGGGGTGACTGTATTATTGACTGGTTGATAAGGTTATTTAATGTATGTATGATTCATGGTGAGGTGGCTGAGGATTGGTGGAATGCTTCCATAGTGCCATTATGCAAAGGGACAAAGGTGAGTGCTCAAATTACAGAGGTATAAGTTTGTTGAGTATTCTGGGAAATTGTATGAGAGGGTATTGATTCAAAGGGTGAGGGCATGTACAGAGCATCATATTGGGGAAGAGCAGTGTGGTTTCAGAAGTCGTAGAGGATGTGTGGATCAGGTGTTTGCTTTGAACGATGTATATGAGAAATGCTTAGAAAAGCAAATGGATTTGTATGTAGCATTTATGGATCGGGAGAAGGCATTTGATAGAGTTGAAAGAGATGCTCTGTGGAAGGTATTAGGAATGGTGTGGGAGGCAAGTAGTTAGAAGCAGTGAAAAGTTTTTATCGAGGATGTAAGGCATGTGTACGTGAATGAAGACATAAAGGTGATTGGTTCTCAGTAAATGTAGGTTTGCGGCAGGGGTATGGGATGTCTCCATGGTGGTTTGATTTGTTTATGGATGGGGTTGTAAGAGATGTAAATGCAAGACTTTTGGAAAGAGGCGGAAGTATGCAGTCTGTTGTGGATGAGGGAGCTTGGGAAGTGAGTCAGTTGTTGTTCGCTGATGATACAGCACTGGTGGCTGATTCATGTGAGAAACTGCAGAACCTAGTGACTAAGTTTGGTAAAGTGTGTGAAAGAAGAAAGGTTAGAGTAAATGTGAATAAGAGCAAGGTTGTTAGGTACAGTAGGGTTGAGGGTCAAGTCATTTGGGAGGTAAGTTTGAATGGAGAAAACCTGGAGGAAGTGAAGTGTATTAGATATCTGGGAGTGGATCTGGCAGCGGATGGAACCATGGAAACGGAAGTGAATCATAGGGTGGGGGAGGGGGCGAAAATTCTGGGAGCCTTGAAGAATGTGTGGAAGTCGAGAACATTATCTGGGAAAGCAAAAATGGGTATGTTTGAAGGAAAAGTGGTTCCAACAATGTTGCATGCTTGGGAGGCGTGGGCTATGGATAGAGTTGTGCGGAGGAGGGTGGATGTGCTGGAAATGAGATGTTTGAGGAAAATATATGGTGTGAGGTGGTTTGATCGAGTAAGTAATGTAAGGGTAAGAGAGATGTGTGGTAATAAAAAGAATGTGGTTGAGAGAGCAGAAGAGTGTGTTTTGAAATGGTTTGGTCACATGGAGAGAATGAGTGAGGAAAGATTGACCAAGAGGATATATGTGTCAGAGGTGGAGGGAACGAGGAGAAGTGGGAGACCAAACTGGAGATGAAAAGATGGAATTAAAAAGATTTTGAGTGATCGGGGCCTGAACATGCAGGAGGGTGAAAGGCGTGCAAGGAATAGAAGGCATGTCGTAGAAG
>NC_092248.1:19672883-19706449 GCF_036320965.1 Panulirus ornatus | reverse complement strand
TAAAAAAGTGGTTGACTGTATTGTTGACTGGTTGGTAAGGTTATTTAATGTATGCAGGACTCATGGTGAGGTGCCTGAGGATTGGCTGAATGCTTGCATAGTGCCATTGTACAAGGGCAAAAAGGATAAAAGTGAGTGCTCAAATTACTCGGAAATTATATGGGAGGGTATTGATTGAGAGGGTGAAGGCATGTACAGAGCATCAGATAGGGAAAGAGAAGTGTTGTTTCAGAAGCGGTAAAGGATGTGTGGATCCGGTGTATGCTTTGAAGAATGTATGTGAGAAATACTTAGAAAAGCAAATGGATTTGTATGTAGCATTTATGGATCTGGAGAAGGCATATGATAGAGTTGATAGAGATGCTCTGTGTAGGGTATTAAGAATATATGGTGTAGGAGGCAAGTTGTTAGAAGCATTGAAAAGCTTTTATCGAGGATATAAGACATGTGCACGTGTAGAAAGAGAGGAAAGTGATTGGTTTTCAGTGAATGTAGGTTTGCGGTATGGGTGTGTGATGTCTCCATGGTTGTTAAATTTGTTTATGGATGGGGTTATTAGGGGGTGAATGTAAGAGTTTTGGAAAAGGGGGCAAGGGTACAGTCTGTTGTGGATGAGAGAGCTTGGGAAGCGAGTCAGTTGTTGTTTGCTGAGGATACAGCGCTGGTGGCTGATTCGTGTGGTCAACTGCAGAAGCTGGTGACTGAGTTTGGTGAAGTGTGTGAAATAAGAAAGCTGATAGTAAATGCGAATAAGGGCAAGGTTATTAGGTACAGTACTGTTGAGGGAGAAGTCAATTACGAGGTAAGTTTGAATGGAGAAAAACTGGAGGAAGTGAAGTGCTCCTAGATATCTGGGAGTGGATCTGGCAGCGGATGGAACCATGGAAGCGGAAGTGAATCATAGGGTGGGGGAGGGGGCGAATGTTCTAGGAACGTTAAAGAATGTGTGGAAGTCGAGAACATTATCTCGGAATGCAAAATTGGGTATGTTTGAAGGAATAGTGGTTCCGACAATGTTATAATGGTTGTGAGGCGTGGGCTATGGATAAAATTGAGCGGGGGAGGGTGGATGTGCTGGAAATGAGATGTTTGAGGACAATATGTGGTGTGAGGTGGTTTGATCGAGTAATTAGTAAAAGGGTAAGAGAGATGTGTGGAAAAAAAAAGAGTGTGGTTGAGAGAACAGAGGAGTGTGTTTTGAAATGGTTTGGTCACATGGAGAGAATGAGTGAGGAAAGATTGACCAAGAGGATACATGTGTCAGAGGTGGAGGGAACGAGGAGAAGTGGGAGACCAAACTGGAGGTGGAAAGATGGAGTGAAAAAGATTTCGAGTGATCGGGGCCTGAACATGCAGGAGGGTGAAAGGCGTGCAAGGATTAGAGTGAATTGGAACGATGTGGTATACAGGGGTCGACGTACTGTCAATGGATTGAACCAGGGCATGTGAAACGTCTGCGGTAAACCATAGAACGTTCTGTGGGGCCTGGATGTGGAAATGGAGCTGTGGTTTCGGTGCATTATCACATGACAGCTAGAGACTGATTTTGAAGGAAAGTGGCCTTTGTTTTCTTTTCCTAGCGCTACCTCACGCACATTTCGGTGGAAGGGGTGGTTATTTCATGTGTGGCTGGGTGGCGATGGGAATGAATAAGGGCAGATAGTAAGAATTATGTGCATTTGTATATATGCATATGTCTGTGTGTGTGTATATATATATGTATACGTTGAGATGTATAGGTATGTATATTTGCGTGTGTGGACGTGTATGTATATACATGTGTATGTGGATGGGTTGAGCCATTCTTTCGTCTGTTTCCTTGCGCTACCTCACTAACGCGGGAGACAGCGTCAAAGGAAAATAAAATAAATAATATATATATTTACTCTACTTTCTCGCTGTCTCCTGCGATAGCGAGATATCGCAAGGAAGCAGCCTGAAGAATGGTCCACCCCACCAATGTACACATGCATATGCATACAAATCCGTACTCACACATATACATACCTATACCTTTCAACGTATACATATATAGACATACAAAGACATATACATATATACACATGTACATAATTCATACTTGCTGAAACAGCAGTGGTGGGAGTATGTGATAGAGGGTAAGAAGGTAAATTCTAGATTGATATGGATACAACTGAAATTTGTTGGAAAGAGATGGGTGATTATTGGTGCATATGCACCTGGGCATGAGAAGAAAGATCATCAGAGGCAAGTGATTTGGGAGCAGCTGAATAAGTGTGTTAGTGGTTTTGATGCAAAAGGCCGGGTAATAGTGATAAGTGATTTGAATGGAAATGTGAGTAATGTGGCAGTTGTGAGAATAAGTGATATACATGGGGTGTTCAGAGTTGTAAATGGAAATGGTGAAGAGCTTGTAGATTTATGTGCTGAAAAAGGACTGGTGATTGGGAATACCTGGTTTAAAAAGCGAGATTTACAAAAGTATACATATGTAAGTACGAGAGATGGCCAGAGAGCGTTATTCGATTACGTATTAATTGATTGGCGCGCGAAAGAGAGACTTTTGGATGTTAATGTGCTGAGAGGTGCAACTGGAGGGATGTCTGATCATAATCTTGTGTTGGCGAAGGTGAATATTTGTAGGGGTTTTCAGAAAAGAAGAGAGAATGTTGGGGTGAAGAGAGTGGTGAGAGGAAGTGAGCTTGGGAAGAAGACTTGTGTGAGGAAGTACCAGGAGAGACTGAGTACAGAATGGAAAAAGGTGAGAACAAAGGAGGTAAGGTGAGTGGGGGAGGAATGGGATGTATTTAGGGAAGCAGTGATGGCTTTCGCAAAAGATTCTTGTGGCCTGAGAAGTGTGGGAGGTGGATTGATTAGAAAGGGTAGTGAGTGGTGGGATGAAGAAGAAAGATTATTAGTGAAAGAGAAGAGAGAGGCATTTGGACGATTTTTGCAGGGAAATAATGCAAATGAGTGGGAGATGTATAAAAGAAAGAGGCAGGAGGTCAAGAGAAAGGTGCAAGAGGTAAAAAAGAGGGCAAATGAGAGTTGGGTTGAGAGAGTACCATTAAATTCTAGGGAGAATAAAAAGATGTTTTGGAAGGAGGTAAATAAAGTGCGTAAGACAAGGGAGCAAATGGGAACTTCAGTGAAGGGGGCTAATGGGGAGGTGATAACAAGTTGTGGTGATGTGAGAAGGAGGTGGAGTGAGTATTTTGAAGGTTTGTTGATTGTGTTTGATGATAGAGTGGCAGATATAGGGTGTTTTGGTCGAAGTGGTGTGCAAAGTGAGAGGGTTAGCGAAAATGATTTGGTAAGCAGAGAAGATGTAGTAAAAGCTTTGCGGAAGATGAAAGCCGGCAAGGCAGAAGGTTTGGATGGTATTGCAGTATAATTTATTAGAAAAGGGGTTGACTGTATTGTTGACAGGCTGGTAAGGTTACTTAATGTATGTATGATTCATGGTGAGGTGCCTGAGGATTGGCGGAATGCATGAATAGTGCCATTGTACAAAGACAAAGGGGATAAGAGGGAGTGCTCAAACTACAGAGGTATAAGTCTGTTGAGTATTCCTGGAAAAATATATGGGAGGGTATTGATTGAGAGGGTGAAGGCATGTACAAAGCATCAGATTGGGGAAGAGCAGTGTGGTTTCAGAAGTGGTAGAGGATGTGTGGATCAGGTGTTTGCTTTGAAGAATGTATGTGAGAAATACTTAGAAAAATAAATGGATTTGTATGTAGCATTTATGGATCTGGAGAAGGCATATGATAGAGTTGATAGAGATGCTCTGTGGAAGGTACTAAGAATATATGGTGTGGGAGGCAAGTTGTTAGAAGCAGTGAAAAGTTTTTATCGAGGATGTAAGGCATGTGTACGTGTAGGAATAGAGGAGAGTGATTGGTTCTCAGTGAATGTAGGTTTGCGGCAGGGGTGTGTGATATCTCCATGGTTGTTTAATTTGTTTATGGATGGGGTTGTTAGGGAAATGAATGCAAGAGTTTTGAAAAGAGGGGCAAGTATGAAATCTGTTGGGGATGAGAGTGCTTGGGAAGTGAGTCAGTTGTTGTTCGCTGATGATACAGCGCTGGTGGCTGATTCATGTCAGAAACTGCAGAAGCTGGTGACTGAGTTTGGTAAAGTGTGTGAAAGAAGAAAGTTAAGAGTAAATGTGAATAAGAGTAAGGTAATAATATTAGGTACTGTAGGGTTGAAGGTCAAGTCAACTGGGAGGTAGGCTTGAATAGAGAAAAACTGGAGGAAGTAAAGTGTTTTAGATATGTGGGAGTGGATCTGGCAGCGGATGGAACCATGGAAGCGGAAGTGAATCATATGGTGGGGGAGGGGGCGAGAATCCTGGGACCCTTGAAGAATGTGTGGAAGTCGAGAACATTATCACCGAAAGCAAAAATGGGTATGTTTGAAGGAATAGTGGTTCCAACAATGTTGTATGGTTGCGAGGCGTTGGCTATGGATATAGTTGTGCGCAGGAGGGTGGATGTGCTGGAAATGAGATGTTTGAGGACAATATGTGGTGTGAGGTGGTTTGATCGAGTAAGTAATTTAAGGGTAAGAGAGATGTGTGGAAAAAAAAGAGCGTGGATGAGAGAGCAGAAGAGGGTGTTTTGAAATGGTTTGGGCACATGGAGAGAATGATTGAAGAAAGATTGACCAAGAGGATATAAGTGTCGGATGTGGGAGGAAGGTGGAGAAGTGGGAGACCAAATTGGAGGTGGAAAGATGGACTGAAAAAGATTTTGAGTGATCAGGGCCTGAACATGCAGGAGGGTGAAAGGCGGGCAAGGAATAGAGTGAATTGGATCGATGTGGTATACCGAGGTCGACGTGCTGTCAATGGGTCGAATCAAGGCATGTGAAGCGTCTGGGGTAAACCATGGAAAGTTGTGTGGGGCCTGGATGTGGAAAGGGAGCTGTGGTTCGGACATTATTGTATGACAGCTAGAGACTGAGTGTAAACGAATGGGGCATTTGTTGTCTTTTCCTAGCGCTACCTCGCACACATGAGTGGGGAGGTGGACGTTATTCTATGTGTGGCGAGGTGGCGATGGGAATGAATAAAGGCAGACAGTGTGAATTATGTGCATGTGTATATATGTATGTGTCTGTGTGTGTATATATATGCGTACATTGAGATGTATGGGTATGTATATTTGCGTGTGTTGAAGTATATGTATATACATGTGTATGGGGGTGGGTTGGGCCATTCTTTCGCCTGTTTCCTTGCGCTACCTCGCAAACGCGGGAGACAGCGACAAAACAAAATAAATATATAAATAAATAAATATGTATCCCTGGGGATAGGGGAGAAAGGATACTTCCCACGCACTCCTCACGTGTCGTAGAAGGCGACTAAAGGGGACGGGAGCGGGGGGCCAGAAACCCTCCCATCGTTGTATTTTAACTTTCTAAAATGGGAAACAGAACAAGGAGTCACGCGGGAGGTGCTCATTCTCCTCAGATTGGGGTGTCTAAATGTGTGTGGATGTAACCAAGATGAGAAAAAAAGGAGAGATAGGTAGTATGTTTGAAGAAAAGAACCTAGATGTTTTGGCTCTGAGTGAAACGAAACTCAAGGGAAAAGGGGAAAAGTGGTTTGGGAATGTCTTGGGAATAAAGTTATGTGTTAGTGAGAGGACAAGAGCAAGGGCAGGAGTAGCACTACTCCTGAAACTGTAATTGTGGGAGTATGTGATAGAGTGTAAGAAAGTAAACGCTAGAATGACATGGGTAAAACTGAACGTTGATGGAGAGAGATGGGTGATTGTTGGTACATATGCACCTGGGCATCAGAAGAAAGATCATGAGAGGCAAGTATTTTGGGAGCAGCTGAATGAGTGTGTTAGTGGTTTTGATGCACAAGACCTTGTTATAGTGATGGGTGATTTGAAAGCAAAGGTGAGTAATGTGGCAGTTGAGGGAATTATTGGAATACATGGGTGTTCAGTGCTGTACATGGAAATGGTGAAGAGCTTGTAGATTTATGTGCTGAAAAAGAACTGGTGATTGGGAATACCTGGTTTAAAAAGCGAGATATGCATAAGTATACGTATGTAAGTAGGAGAGATAGCCAGAGAGCGTTATTGGATTACGTGTTAATTGATAGGCGCCGCGAAAGAGAGACTTTTGGATGTTAATGTGCTGAGAGGTGCAACTGGAGGGATGTCTGATCATTATCTTGTGTTGGGGAAGGTGAATATTTGTAGGGGTTTTCAGAAAAGAAGAGAGAATGATGGGGTGAAGAGAGTGGTGAAAGGAAGTGAGTTTGGGAAGGAGACTTGTGTGAGGAAATACCTGGAGAGACTGAGTACAGAATGGAAAAAGGTAAAAACAAAGGAGGTAATAGGAGTGGGGGTGGAATGGAATGTATTTAGGGAAGCAGTGATGCCTTGCGCAAGAGATTCTTGTGGCATGAAAAGTGAAGAAGGTGGGTTGATTAGAGAGTGGTGGAATGAAGAAGTAAGATTATTAGTGAAAGAGAAGTGAGAGGCATTTGGACGCTTTTTGCAGGGAAATAATGCGAATGAGTGGGAAATGTATAAAAGAAAGAGGCAGGAGGTCAAGAGAAAGGTGCAAGAGGGTAAAAAGAGGGCAAATGAGAGTTACGGTGAGAGAGCATCATTCAATTTTAGGGAAAATAAAAAGATGTTTTGGAAGGAGTAAAATAAAACGCGTAAGACAAGGGAACAAATAGGAACTTCAGTGAAGGGGGCTAATGGGGAGGTGATAACAAGTAGTGGTGATGTGAGGAGATGGAGTGAGTATTTTGGAATTTTGTCGATTGTGTTTGATGATAGAGTGGCAGATATAGGGTGCTTTGGTCGAGGTGGTGTGCAAAGTGAGAGGGTTAGGGAAAATGATTTGGTAAACATAGAAGAGGGAGTAAAACTTTGCGGAAGATGAAAGCCGGCAAGGCAGCAGGTTTGGATGGTATTGCAGTGGAATTTATTAAAAAAGGGGGTGACTGTATTGTTGACTGTTTGCTAAGGTTATGTAATGTATGTATGATTCATGGTGAGGTGCCTGAGGATTGGCGGAATGCTTGCATAGTGCCATTGTACAAAGGCAAAGGGGATAAGAGTGAGTGCTCAAACTACAGAGGTGTAAGTTTGCTGAGTATTCTTGGTAAATTATATGGGAGGGTATTGATTGCGAGGGTGAAGGCATGTACAGAGCATCAGATTGGGGAAGAGCAGTGTGGTTTCAGAAGTGGTAGAGGATGTGTGGATCAGGTGTTTGCTTTGAAGAATGTATGTGAGAAATACTTAGAAAAGCAAATGGATTTGTATGTAGCATTTATGGATCTGGAGAAGGCATTTGATAGAGTTGATAGAGATGCTCTGTGGAAGGTACTAAGAATATATGGTGTGGGAGGCAAGTTGTTAGAAGAAGTGAAAAGTTTTTATCGAGGATGTAAGGCATGTGTACGTGGAGGAATAGAGGAAAGTGATTGGTTCTCAGTGAATGTAGTTTTACGACAGGGGTGTGTGACATCTCCAAGGTTGATTAATTTGTTTATGGATGGAGTTGTTAGGGAGTTAAATGCAAGAGTTTTGGAAAGAAGGGCAAGTATGAAATCTGTTGGGGATGAGAGTGCTTGGGAAGTTAGTCAGTTGTTGTTCGCTGATGATACAGCGCTGGTGGCTGATTCATGTCAGAAACTGCAGAAGCTGGTGACTGAGTTTGGTAAAGTGTGTGAAAGAAGAAAGTTAAGAGTAAATGTGAATAAGAGCAAGGTAATGATACTAGGTACAGTAGGGTTGAGGGTCAAGTCCATTGGGAGGTAAGTTTGAATGGAGAAAAACTGGAGGAAGTAAAGTGTTTTAGATATGCGGGAGTGGATCTGGCAACGGATGGAACCATGGAAGCGGAAGTGAATCATAGGGTGGGGGAGGGGGCGAAAATTCTGGGACCCTTGAAGAATGTTTGGAAGTCGAGAACATTATCACCGAAAGCAAAAATGGGTATGTTTAAAGGAATAGTGGTTCCAACAATGTTGTATGGTTGCGAGGCGTGGGCTATGAATAGATTTGTGCGCAGGAGGGTGGATGTGCTGGAAATGAGATGTTTGAGGACAATATGTGTTGTGAGGTGGTTTGATCGAGTAAGTAACGTAAGGGTAAGAGAGATGTGTGGAAATAAAAATAGCGTGGTTGAGAGAGCAGAAGAGGGTGTTTTGAAATGGTTTGGGCACATGGAGAGAATGAGTGAGGAAAGATTGACCAAGAGGATATATGTGTCGGAGTTGGGAGGAATGACGAGAAGTGGGAGACCAAATTGAAGGTGGAAAGATGGAGTGAAAAAGATTTTGAGTGATCGGGGTCTGAACATGCAGGAGGGTGAAAGGCAGGCAAGGAATAGAGTGAACTTGATCGATGTGGTATACCGGGGGTCTACGTGCTGTCAATGGATTGAATCAGGGTATGTGAAGCGTCTGGGGTAAACCATGGAAAGTTCTGTGGGGCCTGGTTGTGGAAAGGGAGCTATGGTTCGGGCATTATTGCATGTCAGCTAGAGACTGAGTGTAAACGAATGGGGCTTTTGTTGTCTTTTCCTAGCTTTACCTCGCACACATGAGGGGGGAGGGGGATGTTATTCCATGTGTGGCGAGTAAGCGATGGGAATGAATAAAGGCAGACAGTGTGAATTCTGTGCATGTGTATATATGTATGTGTTTGTGTGTGTATATATATGTGTACGTTGAGATGTATGGGTATGTATATTTGCGTGTGTGGACGTATATGTATATACATGTGTATGGGGGTGGGTTGGGCCATTTCTTCCGTCTGTTTCCTTGCGCTACCTCGCAAACGCGGGAGACAGCGACAAAGCAAAATAAATATATAAATAAATATATATGTATCCCTGGGGATAGGGGAGAAAGAATACTTCCCACGCATTCCTCACGTCTCGTAGAAGGCGACTAAAGGGGACGAGAGCGGGGGGTCAGAAACCCTCCCATAACTGTATTTTAACTTTCTAAAAGGGGAAACAGAAGAAGTAGTCACGCGCGGAGTTCTCATCCTCCTCGAAGGCTCAGATTGGGGTGTCTAAATGTGTGTGGATGTGACCAAGATGAGAAAAAAGGAGAGACAGGTAGTATGTTTGAAGAGAGGAACCTAGATGTTTTGGCTCTGAGTGAAACGAAACTCAAGGAAAAAGAGGAAGAGTGGTTTGGGAATGTCTTGGGAATAAAGTCAGGGGTTAGTGAGAGGACAAGAGCAAGGGAAGGAGTAGAACTACTGAAACAGGAGTGGTGGGAGGATGTGATAGAGTGTAAGAAAGTAAACTTTAGATTGATATGGGTAAAACTGAAAGTTTATGGAGAAAGATGGGTGATTGTTGGTGCATATGCACCTGGGCATGAGAAGAAAGATCATGAGAGACAAGTGTTTTGGGAGCAGCTGAATGAGTGTGTTAGTGATTTTGATGCACAAGACCTGGTTATAGTGAAGCGTGATTTGAATGCAAAGGTGAGTAATGTGGCAGTTGAGGGAACAATTGGTATACATCGGGTGTTCAGTGCTGTAAATGGAAATGGTGAAGAGCTTGTAGATTTATGTGCTGACAAAGGACTAGTGATTGGGAATACCTAGTTTAAAAAGCGAGATATACATAAGTATACGTATGTAAGTAGGAGAGATGGCCAGAGAGCGTTACTGGATTACGTGTTAATTGATAGGCGCGCGAAAGAGAGACTTTTGGATGTTAATGTGCTGAGAGGTGCAACTGGAGGGATGTCTGATCATTATCTTGTGCAGGCTAAGGTGAAGATTTGTATGGGTTTTGAGAAAAGAAGAGAGAATGTTGAGGTGAAGAGAGTGGTGAGAGTAAGTGAGCTTGGGAAGGAGACTTGTGTGAGGAACTACCAGGAGAGACTGAGTACAGAATGGAAAAAGGTGAGAACAAAGGAGGTAAGGGGAGTGGGGGAGGAATGGGATGTATTTAGGGAAGCAGTAATGGCTTGAGCAAAAGATGCTTGTGGCATGAAAAGCGTGGGAAGTGTATTGATTAGAAAGGGTAGTGAGTGGTAGGATGAAAAAGTAAGATTATTAGTGAAAGAGAAGAGAGGGGCATTTGGACCGTTTTTGTAAGGAAATAATGCAAATGAGTGGGAGATGTATAAAAGAAAGAGGCAGGAGGTCAAGAGAAAGGTGCAAGAGGTGAAAAATAAGGCAAATGAGAGTTGGGGTGAGAGAAGATCATTAAATTTTAGGGAGAATAAAGAGATGTTTTGGAAGGAGGTAAATAAAGTGCGTAAGACAAGGGAGCAAATGGGAACTTCAGTGAAGGGGGCTAATGGGGAGGTGATAACAAGTAGTGGTGATGTGAGAAGGAGATGGAGTGAGTATTTTGAAGGTTGATAGAGTGGCAGATATAGGGTGTTTTGGTCGAGTGGTGTGCAAAGGGAGAGGGTTAGGCGTAAATGATTTGGTAAACAGAGAAGAGGTAGTAAAAGCTTTGCGGAAGATGAAAGCCGGCAAGGCAGCAGGTTTGGATGGTATCGCTGTATAATTTATTAAAAAAGGGGGTGACTGTATTGTTGACTGGTTGGTAAGGTTATTTAATGTATGTATGATTCATGGTGAGGTGCCTGAGGATTGGCGGAATGCATGAATAGTGCCATTGTACAAAGGCAAAGGGGATAAGAGTGAGTGCTCAAACTACAAAGGTATAAGTTTGTTGAGTATTCGTGGTAAATTATATGGGAGGGTATTGATTGAGAGGGTGAAGGCATGTACAGAGCATCAGATTGGGGAAGAGCAGTGTTGTTTCAGAAGTGGTAGAGGATGTGTGGATCAGGTGTTTGCTTTGAAGAATGTATGTGAGAAATACTTAGAAAAGCAAATGGATTTGTATGTAGCATTTATGGATCTGGAGAAAGCATATGATAGAGTTGATAGAGATGCTCTGTGGAAGGTACTAAGAATATATGGTGTGGGAGGCAAGTTTTTAGAAGCAGTGAAAAGTTTTTATCGAGGATGTAAGGCATGTGTACGTGTAGGAATAGAGGAAAGTGAATGGTTCTCAGTGAATGTAGGTTTGCGGCAGGGGTGTGTGATATCTCCATGGTTGTTTAATTTGTTTATGGATGGGGTTGTTAGGGAGGTGAATGCAAGAGTTTTGGAAAGAGGGGCAAGTATGAAATCTGTTTGGGGTGAGAGTGCTGGGGAAGTGAGTCGGTTGTTGTTCGCTGATGATACAGCGCTGGTGGCTGATTCATGTGAGAAACTGCAGAAGCTGTTAACTGAGTTTGGTAAAGTGTGTGAAAGAAGAAAGTTAAGAGTAAATGTGAATAAGAGCAAGGTTATTAGGTACAGTAGGGTTGACGGTCAAGTCAATTGGGAGGTAAGCTTGAATGGAGAAAACTGGTGGAAGTAAAGTGTTTTTGATATCTGGGAGTGGATCTGGCAACGGATGGAACCATGGAAGCGGAAGTGAATCATAGGGTGGGGGAGGGGGCGAAATTCCTGTAAGCCTTGAAGAATGTGTGAAAGTCGAGAACATTATCACCGAAAGAAAATGGCTATGTTTGAAGGAATAGTGGTTCCAACAATGTTGTATGGTTGCGAGGCGTGGGCTATGGATAGAGTTGTGCGCAGGAGGGTGGATGTGCTGGAAATGAGATGTTTGAGGACAATATGTGGTGTGAGGTGGTTTGATCGAGTAAGTAATGTAAGGGTAAGAGAGATGTGTGGAAAAAAAAGATCGTGGATGAGAGAGGAGAAGAGAGTGTTTTGAAATGGTTTGGGCACATGGAGAGAATGAGTGAGGAAAGATTGACCAAGAGGATATAAGTGTCGGAGATCGGAGAAACGAGGATAAGAGGGAGACCAAAATGGAGGTGGAAAGATAGACTGAAAAAGATTTTGAGTGATCAGGGCCTGAACATGCAGGAGGGTTAAAGGCAGACAAGGAATAGAGTGAATTGGATCGATGTGGTATACCGGGGTCGAAGTGCTATTAATGGATTGAATCAGGGTATGTGAAGCGTCTGGGGTAGACCATGGAAAGTTGTGTGGGGCCTGGATGTGGAAAGGGAGCTGTGGTTCGGACATTATTGCATGACAGCTAGAGACTGAGTGTAAACAAATGAGGCCTTTGTTGTCTTTTCCTAGCGCTACCTCGCACACATGAGGGGGGAGGGGGATGTTATTCCATGTGTGGCGAGGTGGTGATGGGAATGAATAAAGGCAGACAGTGTGAATTCTGTGCATGTGTATATATGTATGTGTCTGTGTGTGTATATATATGTGTACATTGAGATGTGTGGGTATGTATATTTGCGTGTGTGGACGTATATGTATATACATGTGTATGCGGGTGGGTTGGGCCATTTCTTTCGTCTGTTTCCTTGCGCTACCTCGCAAGCGCGGGAGACAGCGACAAAGCAAAATGAATATCAAATAAATATATATGTATCCCTGGGGATAGGGGAGAAAGAATACTTCCCACGCACTCCTCACGTGTCGTAGAAGGCGACTAAAGGGGACGGGAGCGGGGGGCCATAAACCCTCCCATCCTTGTATTTTAACTTTCTAGAAGGGGAAACAGAAGAAGGAGTCACGCGGGAAGTGCTCATTCTCCTCAGATTGGTGTGTCTAAATGTGTGTGTATGTAACCAAGATGAGAAAAAAGTAGAAATAGGTAGTATTTTTGAGGAAAGGAACCTGGATGTTTTGGCTCTGAGTGAAACGAAACTCAAGGGAAAAGGAGAAGAGGGGTGTGGGAAAGTCTTTGGAGTAAAGTCAGGGGTTAGTGAGATGATAAGAGCAAGGGAAGGAGTAGCACTACTCCTGAAACAGGAGTGGTGGGAGTATGTGATAGAGTGTAAGAAAGTAAACTCTAGATTGATATGGGTAAAACAGAACGTTGATGGAGAGAGATGGGTTATTGTTGGTGCATATGCACCTGGGCATGAGAAGAAAGATCATGAGAGGCAAATGTTTTGGGAGCAGCTGAATGAGTGTGTTAGTGATTTTGATACACAAGACCGGGTTATAGTGACGGGTGATTTAAATGCAAAGGTGAGTAATGTGGCAGTTGAGGGAATAATTGGTATACATGGGGTGTTCAGTGTTGTAAATGGAAATGGTGAAGAGGTTGTAGATTTATGTGCTGAAAAAGGACTGGTGATTGGGAATACCTGGTTTAAAAAGCGAGATATACGTATGTAAGAAGGAGAGATGGCCAGAGAGCGTTATAGGATTACGCGTTAATTGATAGGCGCGCGAAAGAGAGACTTTTGGATGTTAATGTGCCGAGAGGTGCAACTGGAGGATGTCGGATCATTATCTTGTGTTGGCGAAGGTGAGTTTTTGTAGGGGTTTTCAGAAAAGAAGAGAGAATGTTGGGGTGAAGAGAGTGGTAAGGGAAAGTGAGCTTAGGAAGGAGACTTGTGTGAGGAAGTACCAGGAGAGACTGAGTACAGAATGCAAAAAGGTGAGAACAAAGGAGGTAAGGGGAGTGGGGGAGGAAAGGGATGTATTTAGGGAAACAGTGATGGCTTGCGCAAAAGATTCTTGTGGCATGAGAAGTGTGGGAGGTGGATTGATTAGAAAGGGTAGTGAGAGGTAGGATGAAGAAGTAAGATTATTAGTGAAAGAGAAGTGAAAGGCATTTGGAAGATTTTTGCAGGGAAATAATGCGAATGAGTGGGAAATGTATAAAAGAAAGAGGCAGGCGGTCAAGAGAAAGGTGCAAGAGGTTAAAAGGAGGGCAAATGAGAGTTACGATGAGAGAGTATCATTAAATTTTAGGGAGAATAAAAAGATGTTTTGGAAGGAGGTAAATAAAGTGCGTAAGACAAGGGAGCAAATGGGAACTTCAGTGAAGGGGGCTAATGGGGAGGTGATAACAAGTAGTGGTGATGTGAGAAGGAGATGGAGTGAGTATTTTGAAGGTTTGTTGATTGTGTTTGATGATAGAGTCGCAGATATAGGGTGTTTTGGTCGAGGTGGTGTGCAAAGTGAGAGGGTTAGTGAAAATGATTTGGTAAACAGAGAAGAGGTAGTAAAAGCTTTGCGGAAGATGAAAGCCGGCAAGGCAGCAGGTTTGGATGGTATTGCAGTATAATTTATGAGAAATGGGGTGACTGTATTGTTGACTGGTTGGTAAGGTTATTTAATGTATGTATGATTCATGGTGAGGTGCCTGAGGATTGGCGGAATGCTTGCATAGTGCCATTGTAAAAAGGCAAAGGGGATAAGAGTGAGTGCTCAAACTACAAAGGTATAAGTTTGCTGAGTATTCTTTGTAAATTATATGGGAGGGTATTGATTGAGAGGGTGAAGGCATGTACAGAGCATCAGATTGGGGAAGAGCAGTGTGGTTTCAGAAGTGGTAGAGGTTGTGTGGATCAGGTGTTTGCTTTGAAGAATGTATGTGAGAAATACTTAGAAAAGCAAATGGATTTGTATGTAGCATTTATGGATCTGGAGAAGGCATATGATAGAGTTGATAGAGATGCTCTGTGGAAGGTATTAAGAATATATGGTGTGGGAGGCAAGTTGTTAGAAGCAGTGAAAAGTTTTTATCGAGGATGTAAGGCATGTGTACGTGTAGGAAGAAAAGAAAGTGATTGGTTCCCAGTGAATGTAGGTTTGCGGCAGGGGTGTGTGATGTCTCCATGGTTGTTTAATTTGTTTATGGATGGGGTTGTTAGGGAGGTGAATGCAAGAGTTTTGGAAAGAGGGGCAAGTATGAAGTCTGTTGTGGATGAAAGAGCTTGGGAAGTGAGTCAGTTGTTGTTCGCTGATGATACAACGCTGGTGGCTGATTCATGTGAGAAACTGCAGAAGCTGGTGACTGAGTTTGGTAAAGTGCGTGAAAGAAGAAAGATAAGAGTAAATGTGAATAAGAGCAAGGTTATTAGGTAAAGTAGGGTTGAGGGTGAAGTCAATTGGGAGGTAAGTTTGACTGCAGAAAAACTGGAGGAAGTAAAGTGTTTTAGATATCTGGGAGTGGATCTGGCAGCGGATGGAACCATGGAGGCGGAAGTGGATCATAGGGTGGGGAGGGGGCGAAAATCCTGGGAGCCTTGAAGAATGTGTGGAAGTCGAGAACATTATCTCGGAAAGCAAAAATGGGTATGTTTGAAGGAATAGTGGTTCCAACAATGTTGTATGGTTGCGAGGCGTGGGCTATGGATAGAGTTGTGCGCAGGAGGGTGGATGTGCTGGAAATGAGATGATTGAGGACAATGTGTGGTGTGAGGTGGTTTGATCGAGTAAGGAACGTAAGGGTAAGAGAGATGTTTGGAAATAAAAAGAACGTGGTTGAGAGAGCAGAAGAGGGTGTTTTGAAATGGTTTGGGCACATGGAGAGAATGAGTGAGGAAAGATTGACCAAGAGGATATATGTGTCGGAGGTGGAGGGAACGAGGAGAAGTGGGAGACCAAATTGGAGGTGGAAAGATGGAGTGAAAGAGATTTTGTGTGATCGGGGTCTGAACATGCAGGAGTGTGAAAGGAGGGCAAAGAATAGAGTGAATTGGATCGATGTGGTATACCGGGGTTGACGTGCTGTCAGTGGATTGAATCAGGGAACGTGAAGCGTCTGGGGTAAACCATGGAAAGCTGTGTAGGTATGTATATTTTGCGTGTGTGGACGTGTATATATATGTATACATGTGTATGGGGGAGGGTTGGCCCATTTCTTTCGTCTGCTTCCTTGCGCTACCTCGCAAACGTGGGAGACAGCGACAAAGCAAATATATATATATATATATATATATATATATATATATATATATATATATATATATATATATATATATATATATATATATATATGTGTGGTGTGAGGTGGTTTGATCGAGTAAGTAATGTAAGGGTGAGGGAAATGTGTGGAAATAAAAAGAGTGTGGTTTATAGAGCAGAAGAGGGTGTTTTGAAATGGTTTGGTCACATGTAGAGAATGAGTGGGGAAAGATTGACCAAGAGGATATATGTGTCAGAGGTGGAGGGAACGAGGAGAAGTGGGAGACCAAATTGGAGTTGGAAAGATAGAGTGAAAACGATTTTGAGTGATCGGGGCCTGAACATGCAGGAGGGTGAAAGGCGGGCAAGGAATAGAGTGAATTGGAACGATGTGGTATACCGGGGTCGACGTGCTGTCAATGGATTGAACCAGGGCATGTGAAGCGTCTGGGGTAAACCATGGAAAATGTTTGGGTCCTGGATGTGGAAAGGGAGCTGTGGTTTCGGTGCATTATTACATGACAGCTAGAGACTGAGAGTGAACGAATGTGGCCTTTGTTGTCTTTTCCTAGCGCTACCTCGCACACATGCGGGGGGAGGGAGTTGTTATTCCATATGTAGCGTGGTGGCGATGGGAACAAATAAAGGCAGACAGTATAAATTATGTACATGTGTATATATGTATATGTCTGTGTGCGTATATATATGTGTACATTGAAATGTATAGGTATGTATGTTTGCGTGTGTGGACGTGTATGTATATACATGTGTATGTGGGCGTGTTGGGCCATTCTTTCGTCTGTTTCCTTTCGCTACCTCGCTAACGCGGGAAACAGCGACAAAGCAAAATAAATAAATAAAATTAAATATACATATATATATATATATATATATATATATATATATATATATATATATATATATATATATATATATGTATATATATATATATATATATATATATATATATATATATATATATTTTTTTTTTTTTTTTTTTTTTTTGACGCTGTCTCCCGCTTTTGCGATGTAGCGCAAGGAAACAGACGAAAGAAATGGCCCAACCCCCCCCCCCCCATACACATGTATATACATACGTCCACACACGGAAATATACATACCTACACAGCTTTCCATGGTTTACCCCAGACGCTTCACATGCCTTGATTCAATCCACTGACAGCACGTCAACCCCGGTATACCACATCGCTCCAATTCACTCTATTCCTTGCCCTCCTTTCACCCTCCTGCATGTTCAGGCCCCGATCACACAAAATCTTTTTCACTCCATCTTTCCACCTCCAATTTGGTCTCCCTCTTCTCCTCGTTCCCTCCACCTCCGACACATATATCCTCTTGGTCAATCTTTCCTCACTCATTCTCTCCATGTGACCAAACCATTTCAAAATACCCTCTTCTGCTCTCTCAACCACGCTCTTTTTATTTCCACACATCTCTCTTACCCTTACGTTACTTACTCGATCAAACCACCTCACACCACACATTGTCCTCAAACATCTCATTTCCAGCACATCCATCCTCCTGCGCACAACTCTATCCATAGCCCACGCCTCGCAACCATACAACATTGGTGGAACCACTATTCCTTCAAACATACCCATTTTTGCTTTCCGAGATAATGTTCTCGACTTCCACACATTCTTCAAGGCCCCCAGGATTTTCGCCCCCTTCCCCACCCTATGATCCACTTCCGCTTCCATGGTTCCATCCGCTGCCAGATCCACTCCCAGATATCTAAAACACTTCACTTCCTCCAGTTTTTCTCCATTCAAACTCACCTCCCAATTGACTTGACCCTCAACCTACTGTACCTAATAACCTTGCTCTTATTCACATTTACTCTTAACTTTCTTCTTCCACACACTTTTCCAAACTCAGTCACCAGCTTCTGCAGTTTCTCACATGAATCAGCCACCAGCGCTGTATCATCAGCGAACAACAACTGACTCACTTCCCAAGCTCTCTCATCCCCAACAGACTTCATACTTGCCCATCTTTCCAAAACTCTTGCATTTACCTCCCTAACAACCCCATCCATATATATATATATATATATATATATATATATATATATATATATATTTTTTTTTTTTTTTTTTTTTATACTTTGTCGCTGTCTCCCGCGTTTGCGAGGTAGCGCAAGGAAACAGACGAAAGAAATGGCCCAACCCCCCCCCATACACATGTACATACACACGTCCACACACGCAAATATACATACCTACACAGCTTTCCATGGTTTACCCCAGACGCTTCACATGCCTTGCTTCAATCCACTGACAGCACGTCAACCCCTGTATACCACATGACTCCAATTCACTCTATTTCTTGCCCTCCTTTCACCCTCCTGCATGTTCAGGCCCCGATCACACAAAATCTTTTTCACTCCATCTTTCCACCTCCAATTTGGTCTCCCTCTTCTCCTCGTTCCCTCCACCTCCGACACATATATCCTCTTGGTCAATCTCTCCTCACTCATTCTCTCCATGTGCCCAAACCATTTCAAAACACCCTCTTCTGCTCTCTCAACCACGCTCTTTTTATTTCCACACATCTCTCTTACCCTTACGTTACTTACTCGATCAAACCACCTCACACCACACATTGTACTCAAACATCTCATTTCCAGCACATCCATCCTCCTGCGCACATCTCTATCCATAGCCCACGCCTCGCAACCATACAACATTGTTGGAACCACTATTCCCTCAAACATACCCATTTTTGCTTTCCGAGATAATGTTCTCGACTTCCACACATTTTTCAAGGCTCCCAAAATTTTCGCCCCCTCCCCCACCCTATGATCCACTTCCGCTTCCATGGTTCCATCCGCTGACAGATCCACTCCCAGATATCTAAAACACTTCACTTCCTCCAGTTTTTCTCCATTCAAACTCACCTCCCAATTGACTTGACCCTCACCCCTACTGTACCTAATAACCTTGCTCTTATTCACATTTACTCTCAACTTTCTTCTTCCACACACTTTACCAAACTCAGTCACCAGCTTCTGCAGTTTCTCACATGAATCAGCCACCAGCGCTGTATCATCAGCGAACAACAACTGACTCACTTCCCAAGCTCTCTCATCCCCAACAGACTTCATACTTGCCCCTCTCCATTTTTCTCATCTTGGTTACGTCCACACACATTTAGACACCCTAATCTGAGCCTTCGAGGAGGATAAGCACTCCCCACGTGACGCCTTCTTCTATTTCCCCTTTTAGAAAGTTAGAATACAAGGAGGGGAGGGTTTCTGTCCCCCCGCTCCCGTCCCCTTTAGTCGCCTTCTACGACACGACACCTTAGGAATGCGTGGGAAGTATTCTTTCTCCCATATCCCCAGGGATAATATATATATATATGTATATATATATATATATATATATATATATATATATATATATATATATATATATATATATATATATATATATATATATATATATATATATATATGTATTTATCTATTTATGTATGAAAGTAAATTACCGTCGCCGACCCAGTAACCCCAAAGATAAAAGGTATTTCCCACACCAACACACTATACCTCGCGTCACCTAAAGCACGCCCTGTATCCCGCACCACGAACATACCATACTGTCTGTCCCATGTTTCAATTTGGAACATGCCCACTATCTCATGTCTTGCTCACGCTATGCCCGCTCTCCCGCGACTCACACCACGCCCACTGTCTCATACCTCGTTCCACACAGGAAAGCTGTATTTTAATGGCCTGCCCATAGATCATTCTCTTTTAAATCAACTTCATCTTGTATCTACTGGTTTCATAAACCTCAAGTTCTTCTGTTATGAGAACTCATTATTACCCATCCAGAATTCATCGTTGTGCACCTCTGAGGGAGGCTATTCATAGAGAATTATTTGTCATTATACCCCTAAAAGAGCTGTTGATAAAGACCTGAATGACTGTGTAAACGTGGAAGGCAAGGCCAATATAGAATGCCATTATATCTGAGAGATGAAAACCTGAACTCCTAAAGCGTTGCTCTCACAGAGCTGGATGTCTTTATCCTCAAAGACCTGCTTATAAGATGTTGAACACCAGCAGGCCGCTGAAAGGATTGCTGAAAAGGACCTGAAAGTCTATATAAAAACTGAAACTGCTGCAGGTAAGGAACTGATAGCCTTCATGCACCAGAAATATCTACATCTATATTCTCTAATAAAATGACTGTTGATAAAGATTTGAATACTGAGAGGCTTCTTAATAAAGATATGAACGTTTATATCCACCTGTGAGAGCTGCAGATAAGGAACTGAACACCTCTACCTCTCTACACATGAATGGGCAACTAACGAAGAGATGAACGCCTGTATGTTCAAGAAGAACAACTAAGAAAGTGCTTAACTTCAGTATGAGCCTGGAATGTCAGCAGGTAAGGAACTAAACGCTCTCCATGTCATCTAATTACTGTGTCATCGCTCGGCTTTGGATGAATTTCACGAAAATACACAAAGTTTTAGTGTCCTTGAGAAAGAAATGACGCTAAAACACTGGTTTGTTTGTTTGTGTGTATGTGTGTGTGTGTGTGTGTGTGTGTGTGTGTAGTTATACATTAAAGATCGTGTATATACATATCCTAGCATTTGTAAAAGTCTTGGGATTATCATTTCAGCTACAGCAAGTGGTGTAGTCACATTAGTAACAACACTGAGGATCCCTGAGCTGACCATCATGACAAAAGCCCAAGGATATGTGCCTGGCACACCCACGTGTACATCAATATATACATATGTCGCTAGTGACATACTCTGTGAGGTATACTTATCAGCCATTTCTAAAGTAAATATGCGCTGCGGGCACGACACCGGGAGGCCATATCGAACCAATAAACACAGTGCCGGCCGGAAGAATGGCGAGTGTTTCCCCGGGTAAGTACAGTGCGGGATATGTCAATTTTCGCGTTAGTGGCTCTGGACACGAACGAGCTTACCTGGTGGGTGGGTGTCTTGCTATGCCGCGGAGGGCGCTGCCCCGGGTGTCTTATTGTTTCGTGCGTGATGATCATTTGAGCCAGAAGGGTACGGGTAGGGAGGGAGGGAGGGGGTTTATGGTTACCTGATGCAGTGCCATCTGTTGGGGAAAGATATCATTACACCACTAGGACGCTAGTTGCCATGCATTGTAAACTGTCAGATTATGTCGCAATTGATGTTGTGTTTCCTAATCATTCCTTCACAACCACAGCCATCTCCTCCCTTGTGTCTCTATGTCCTATCTCTGTATTCTTCCCATTCTCTATGAGGTTATCTCATATAACTAGTGTTTATCAAGTGTCGCAGTGTCTTACCTCTGCCATTTTCGATAGCCAGATTTCCTTTCCAATGCTCGTCATATTCTGAGCTTTTCTTCTTATATCTCCTCCTTTCCAGTGACCCTATATTGCCCCTATCTTCTGCCATGCATAGACATTGTTCTCCTTACTACCTTATCCTCCACTGTATCTATTCTTCTCTGTTTTACTTTTCTCTATCTGTATTTTTGTGTTATTGTCTGTTTCCATTCTTTTCTTCTCCGTTTGTTGCTCTCTCTCTCTATCTCTCTCTCTCTCTCTCTCTCTCTCTCTCTCTCTCTCTCTCTCTCTCTCTCTCTCTCTCTCTCTCTCTTTCTTTCTTTATTAGCAACTGAAATGGCACGGATAATTACACGCCCCAGTCACGGGCATTTCAAACGAAGTGTATTGGATATACAAATAAAAGAGAAATTGACAAAGGATCCTTAGAAATTTATAGACTTGGCACCTGGAAGTGGAAGAGATATAAGGAGAGGAAGATATGATATATGAAGAGTAAGGCCAAAGTTGTGTTGCTTGGAGAAAGGAAGTATCATAACGAACTTTTCTCGTTTGGTTTGTCTCCACACAAAAACTATGGGAAGAAGCAGCTGGTTGGGTGCCGCAAATTCAGGCCTTAGTGGCTATGACGCTCACACAGAACTTACGGCGTAATGGCAGGAGAGAGAGAGAGAGAGAGAGAGAGAGAGAGAGAGAGAGAGAGAGAGAGAGAGAGAGAGAGAGAGAGAGAGAGAGAGAGAGAGAGATATCACGGTGGACGAAAACGGGTGGTTGTAGCGATAAGAAGATACTTCATAAGGTGTAAGGCCTTTTCACTCTGACTGATTGTTATTGGAAGAGTCTACACAAATATGGGATCAGTAATCCATGCTGCAGCGACTAAGATCCCTACACATACAAAGATCAGCTCAGGCTACAATACAGCACCTCATGCCTTTAGGAAGTCAATTTTGTGGTGTCCATTACGTGTAGATGCCAGGACAGAGTGAAGGATATGGTTATGTCCGATGTGTTTTAACTTTCGCATGGAAAAATAATATAGTACTTTAGAACACGAACTGAGTTTAATTCGAGTATTTGTACTATTTGATTAAACAGGTTTCTGCTTCCCCATTTCGAGACGCTACACAAGTCCAAATGCAGAGAAAATATGTTCAGTGAGAGATAAAGAACAATTAACGGAGTTAGGAGGGGAGGGAAAGAGTTCCAAAGATTTCGCAGCGTTTGACATACGTATCAATTATCCCGTGAATCCTGCTATGTGTACACCCAGCGTCTTATGGTTTCCTATTGCACTCCCTCACCAGGAGTATGCAATTACATCGTTAGAGGCAATTTCGTTGCAGTTTACAGAAAATTCTCCATTCATATCCCTCATCCATCACCATCACCACAAGACCCCTCTATATCACCATCCACACGAACTTTGATCTAAACCAGTACCACAAAAGCCTTCGCCACTATCACCACAAGAACCACCACACGGGCCTCCGTGGTATAGGGGTTAGCTTGACTCAACATGGGAAAACTCGAATGGGTTCGATTCCTCGGCGTGGCAGTCGACCTATATAACTCAGGTGCTCATCCTCCCGTCGGGGTTGGTCGATATATGGTTACCTGCCTTAGGCTATGATGTGGCAAGTTTGCATACATGCATAGAAGTCAAGGCATGGCATATATCAGTAAGGATAAGAGACGAGGTCAACATGAGTACAAAAGTTTCTCCCCGCGACACACAACTTGTAAACATAAATAGTATTCGCATATAATTGTTCAACACTGTCTACAGAACCTCCTCACGACCCACATCATCAACGCCAGGAAAAGCGTCTGCGTAGCCATACCCTTACATGAACTCTCATTTCAAACACCAATATGACCTCTCACTCCCAGAACCCTTCATACCACCATTCCAGTAGCATCTCTCATCACCACAGCCTTCACTGCATTCACCATCCACACATCTCGTTCATCTCCATTTCCTTTACGCAAGATGCAAGGAAACCCAAAAGGGGACGGAGGTGAACAGTGAAAGTAAGTAATGATCATCGCATAAGAATTTTTATGTACTCCAACTCCGACAATAACGCAATTTCTTTTCATATGTATATACATATTTTGCCTACGATGTTCATTATCGGGTAAGATGAAAAATTCATAGCAATCGTGAGAATTCTGGGTAGATTCAGTATTGATGTGTCATGAGAGAAATGTTTTGAAGCTTAGTATCACACGAGGAACTGGTTTCCAATGGCCAGATGGAGGCAATCAATGACCGTAGGGCATAAAGTTCGAAACTCTGTATGTCTGTTCGCGAAAGATTTGAAGAAAAATGAGAACAGCAGAGTAATGTTGAGTGTGGAATTTACATTTTCTTTTGTTAATCGAAGACGAATAAATATCGATGGCTCTCGCTTTTATGTATATTCTTACCCCAGTGAGGACATAATAGCAGTGTTATTGTTGTCCACGTGGCACCTCACCTTTATCCTCATAATGAGGTAAATAGTAATACTCAAATCATCGATTATTACTGGAGTAAAAGCAATATAAAGCATAACGCTAAATTCGCTCTGTTCATTGTGTGGAACGTACTATTGCCTCTGATTACCAACAAGAGAAAGTGACCCCAGCGAATAAGATTCGATACGAGGCGAGTCCCAGGGCGTGTCGCTTGGTCTAGCTACGCGTCTCATCACATTACACATGACACACTTATCGTCTACAAACAGCAAGTTAATCTGTTTATACGAGGGACGGCGCGTCCCGCAGCTCAGCTCAACGCCACTGTGTATACCGTGATAGCCTGTGTGAGTAGCCATACGGTCGGCCGTTGGATGACTAGTTTTTTCTGGCAGGAATATCCTAAGGGATAATCATCGAGGGAAATTAATTCTTTCCCCTTGTGTAAATGTTTAATTAATGGCGGCCAGGAGGTGGGTCCAGTTCTCACGGCATTCATGCCAGCAGGTAGTTCCCAGTAGACGTAATGCCTAAGTGGCGTGACCACAACGAGCCATGTCGTATCAGACATCATCTTGCGACACGAGATACGATCGTCCAACTCCCAGCGCAGGACGACGGTCGCCAGCCTGCGTGGCGGACGCAGTATTCTCGTCTTTTCCTCAGTAACCGATGTATATAGATGTATATAATTCGAGTGGCGGTTTCTGTAAACGACGGACTCAATGCTTTATCTGGTCAAAATGAGAGTTTTGATCGGTATGAATGTGGTTGCAAATTTTTGGATGTGTGTGTGTGTGTGTGTGTGTGTGTGTGTGTGTGTGTGTGTGTGTGTGTGTGTGTGTGTGTGTGTGTGATTGCTATTTGTGGTTACTATTTGTGTGTAATGTGGAAAGAGAGTCTTACACTCTTAACCCTGTATATATGTACTATGTCTTTACTCCTTTGTGTTAACACACACACACACACACACACACACACACACACACACACACACACACAGATAGTCATATATCGGCCAGCCCCCCATGGAGGATGAACACCTGTGGGCGGACTGCCGCGTCCAGGTCTCGAACCCGTGTGGGCCTTACCCCAGGAAGGTCCTGTGCGGGCACTTGATCAGTAGCTCCAACCACAACACTACGTGTGTGTGTGTCTGTGTGCGTGAGTGTGTGTGTGTGTGTGTGTGTGTGTGCGTGAGTGTGTGTGTGTGTGTGTGTGTGTGTGTGTGTGTGTCACCACTGGCTTTACCGTTGATACTGTAACACAATTCTTCCACACTTTTTCCTCTGAGATAAACAATGTCTAATGTCCTCTATATGCGGTTCTGGGTAAGACTGTGAGCATCAGTGCTGTCAAGTCAAAAACGCAAGGTAAAGAGCCTAGAGGAGAGGCAACAGAATCATATTTTCTGGTGTGTCATCACCAAGTGGCACCCAGGGTGGTGAGGGTCAGGTGGCATCTAGGTTGTTGGGAGACAGGTGGCACCCAGAGTGGTAAGGGCCAGGTGGTACCCATGGTGTTGAGGGGCAGGTAGCACCAAGACTGGTGATGGCCCCATGGTATTCAAGGTGGTGAGGGCCAGAAACACTCAGGGTGGTGAGGGATAAGTGGCATGCAGGAGGTTGAGGTATAGGTGGTATTAAGGGTGGTGAGGGCTAAGTGACATCCAGGGTGGTGAGTGTCAGATGTAACCCATGTGGTAGGGGCCAATGATACCCAGGTTGATGAGGGCCAGGTGGAGGCCTGAAGGATGAGGCCAGGGACACTCAGGGTGTTGAGAGTAAACCTGTTGAATTAAGCATGAAAAACACGCAAACTTCTTTCTCTATTTCATTTAAATCTTACTCGTTTCCTATCACTGAATTTCAAAACACTTCAATTCAGCTCGACAGTCCCAGTTATGTTAACCATATCTTTCCCTTTGTCTTTGACACTAGACATACTCAACGCCATAACATCTACTTTCTATAAGGTGGCAGTGTTGCACAGATTCCGAAATTACACATCGTTTCTTCATGCCGACTGAGGTCCTATGCATCTCTCGTCAACAATCCTTTTCCGTTCACTGTGAGGCTGCTGTCCTGCCTAGATTCTATAAGCATCATTTATGTGACTCTTGATCTGTCTGCTTATGTCCAGTTCATAATGGGCGAGATTCTCGGCATACGACTGGCCTTGCTGCTTTCCATGGTTTCTGTGTGGAGATCAGACACACGAGGACTGACCATTATGATGCTTCCTTCTCTCCCTGAACAGCGAAGCAAAGGAATTCTCTACCTATTTCGTCAGTCTCTTCCCATCCTTTAAAGTAACATGCACAGACATCAGATGAAAGTAATCTTTTTTTAAATTTCTTCTTTCATACTCTTCACATTCTTCTTCATCCCAGATGGCTACTACTGAGTCATGATTCTGCCTGTATCATGTCAGTAGCTATAAAAATTCGATCAAAATAACCACTATCTACCCACAAACCACCATCGACATGGACAAACACTAACCACAGTTAAGCTAAAACTACGACAGTCACCTAAACGCCATCGACCACAACAACCAGTTTACCTACCCACCGACCACAATCGACCAAAACAACCACTATTTGCAAATCAACTAACCTCGACCACAACAACTGCTATTTGCCCATCATCTTCCATTGACTAGAATAACCAATATCTACCCAACAGCCACCATCGACCAGAACAGTCACTATCGACGAGACCATAGACTATCTACCCTTCAACGCTACCGAGAAGCCCCTCTGGATAGGTGTCGGTGTGTGAAGACCAATAAAGGTATTTTTGATATCTATGTGCAGTGTGGACCTGTGTTACCGGATACTGTGTACGTATGGAATGGTGTATTTGTCAACTGTTTGCGGCTATTGGGCGTTAATGGAAGCTAATGGGAGTTGCTGGCACGTGATAGGAGTTGTCGGCATGCATGGAAAGAAGTAAGGAGGTTTGGACAGATTTTACCTAGGCAGGAGCTGAGCGGTATTACTTAGCAAACGTGGGCAGGGGCAAATATGGATAAGTGTGGTTTAGCATTCTTTAGCGTTGGTGTGGGGTTAAAAGGACTTGAATGTGGTTTAGCTAAGGCCAGAGATCAGTGTGTTCAGGTGTGGGGCAGATATAGTCAATATGCGGGTCATGTGTGAGCAGGTGTTAATCAGTTTAAGTATTGCAACAGACCTACATAAGTTTATTTTCATCCAGCTTAGGATGCAATTTACTTATTTAGAGTAATTCAAAGATAGTTCTAAAGTAAACAAGTAAGAAAGAATAATATCCTGAGATCGTTAATTATTAGTGTAGTTTTTGGAAAACTTTTAGCGTTGTAGTTTTAATATAATCAAAGGATTTAAGAGATTAATTCAATTTTCATGGCCAGTTGAGGCTTTTCCCCCGTTTTGACTTTAGCAGCGTTTTCTATGTGGTAAGTCTTCTCCTTGTGTGTGTGTGTGTGTGTGTGTGTGTGTGTGTGTGCGCGCGCGCCTATGTGTGTGTGTGTGTGTTTGTATATGCATGTGACTATATGGCTGTATATACATGTGTTTGTGGATAGGTGCATCTTGCACGTCATGGGGAAGGGGTCCATGCTCGTGTGGTGACTGTCCTTCTCAGAGAGAGAGAGAGAGAGAGAGAGAGAGAGAGAGAGAGAGAGAGAGAGAGAGAGAGAGAGAGAGCACCTCCTTGCGAGTCCCTGCGACGAGATTCTGGCAGGGCCTGCGGGGGTACCGCTCACCGT
The DNA here is from genome assembly GCF_036320965.1 of Panulirus ornatus. Classification (NCBI taxonomy): domain Eukaryota; kingdom Metazoa; phylum Arthropoda; class Malacostraca; order Decapoda; family Palinuridae; genus Panulirus; species Panulirus ornatus. Next base: position 19,679,199 of record NC_092248.1, on the reverse strand, counting down.
ATATATTGCGTGATCAACAGTACTATTCTTCTTTTCCTCTGCTGCAGCAGAGTTCCCATGGTATAATTACCTGTTCAAGGTTCCTTTGACACTGTTGCTAGCCTTTTGTCAAGGATTCTAAAGAAAGTTCTAGTGTCTATCTAAGACATATTTCTTATTTCACTTCGTAGTACACATCAAAGAGCCTATCCATCTGTCTTGCCGTGGCCCAGCTCTCGTACATTATGTTATCACTGCAGACTTAACCCGTGTGTTTCATCCTCGCTGGGACGTTTATAGCACCAGTAATATTTTTCCGATACCCACAACTGGTTTTGTTACTTAACACCGACTGCCGGAGGTCAAACAGCAAGTGAAAGGTCATCTTAGACGAGGCTGCATCACTGGAAATACACACTAGTCAAAGGAAATTATTGATCCAAAGGAGTCTACATTTTCCCTGCTGCTGGTAGTCGCGTAGCCTTGGGCTGCAGGAGCCTTTAGAAAGGTTCTGGGTAACATCAGAACTCTTTCATAGTATGTGATAATGGTGTGATAATGAATAAATATCCTGAATAAGTTGCCATGTGCAGATTATCAAATCTCTTTCTCTTCATTCTAGGCTGCAGATTACGGGTTCTTTTAAACTCTGATGCTAATGTAAACACTTCTTTCCCTACAATCAAGTTGTTAAACGTTTCTTGAATTCTTTCCTGCACGAGGACCTTTACCTTCTCTTGATGTTAATGTACAGTAGAGCAGTAGACATGTTTCCTTTGTTTGAAAGTAAAGAACAAATTTATCACCACTGTCCTATATCTCTTCAACCCCAATAGTGCGTCTCTCGTCTTGAATGTTCTTATCATCACTCCACTCGTTATATGACATGATAATGTTTTTTCATCAGTGTCCATAGTACACCTTTCCTCGGTCACTCTGAAGACATTGATTCTACCAATTCCCTTTTCATGGCACTTGTATGTGTCTATTAAGTCCAATACCTTCCCATGACTCATTTGTTCGAATTTCTATCACTTGAAATCCTCCCGATCTTTTTACTTCAGCGCCAAAGATAAAGTACTTACCTGCGAGTACTTACGATGGAATGTTGTCAGAATAGGGAGGGGCTAACGCTTACATAGCACTCACTCACCGCAGGAAAACATAGTGGCACAGGTCGTATGAGTTACACGTGTTGTCAAGGGTTATTTGATGCAGAAGATGCGAGTATGTTTGTGGTCTGAAAACCAACAAAAGGAAAAAAGAGAGAGAGAGAGAGAGAGAGAGAGAGAGAGAGAGAGAGAGAGAGAGAGAGAGAGAGAGAGAGAGAGAGAGAGAGAGAGAGAGAGAGAGAGAGAGAGAGAGAGAGCCACGAGCATCATCATCACTCGTCTGACAACAACAGGGAGCGAGCCACAGTAAACAACATATCAACAGTATGTAAAGTTGACCTCCTACTATGGTCCGGACCCCCCCTACACTCCACCCTTCACACAGCCCCCCTCCCCCCAACCCCCCGCCACCTACTCCCTGACCCTGGAAGCCACGATGAATATTCATGGTTTAATTAACAGTTGGACAATGCGGAAAAAAAATTAATAATTTACGTTACAGAGACTATTTAATCCATGCTTGGAGTTATAGTGTATCAGTCTAACGCTAGGTCGACTTCCAGTTGATTTACAACCAATTTACCAATATATATATATATATATATATATATATATATATATATATATATATATATATATATATATATATATATATATATATATATATATATATATATATATATATATATGTATTCATTTATTTATTCACTTATTATACTTTGTCGCTGTCTCCCGCGTTAGCGAGGTAACACAAGGAAACAGACGAAAGAATGGCCCAACCCACCCACATACACACGCATATATACATACCGGTACATCTCAAAGTATATATATATATATCTTTCTTTCAAACTATTCGCCATTTCCCGCATTAGCGAGGTAGCGTTAAGAACAGAGGACAGGGCCTTGAGGGAATACCCTCACCTGGCCCAATTCTCTGTTCCTTCTTTTGAAAAAAAAAAAAAAAAAAAAAAAAAAAGAGAGGGGAGGATTTCCAGCCCCCCGCTCCCTCCCCTTTTAGTCGCCTTCTACGACACGCAGGGAATACGTGGGAAGTATTCTTTCTCCCCTATCCCCAGGGATATATATATATATATATATATATATATATATATATATATATATATATATATATATATATATATATATATATATATATATATATATATATATATATATATATATATGTATGTATATATATATATATACATATATGTATATATATATATGGGACTAGAGGGGACGGGAGCGGGGGGCCGGAAATCCTCCCCTCCTTGTATTAACTTTCTAAAATGGGAAACAGAAGAAGGAGTCACGCGGGGAGTGATCATCCTCCTCGAAGGCTCAGAGTGGGGTGCCTAAATGTGTGTGGATGTGAAAAAAGGAGAGATAGGTAGTATGTTTGAGGAAAGGAACCTGGATGTTTTGGCTCTGAGTGAAACGAAGCTCAAGGGTAAAGGGGAAGAGTGGTTTGGAAATGTCTGAGGAGTGAAGTCAGGGGTTAGAGAGAGGACAAGAGCAAGGGAAGGAGTAGCAATACTCCTGAAACAGGAGTTGTGGGAGTATGTGATAGAATGTAAGAAAGTAAATTCTCGATTAATATGGGTAAAATTGAAAGTTGATGGAGAGAGGTGGGTGATTATTGGTGCATATGCACCTGGGCATGAGAAGAAAGATCATGAGAGGCAAGTGTTTTGGGAGCAGCTGAATGAGTGTGTTAGCGGTTTTGATGCACGAGACCGGGTTATAGTGATGGGTGATTTGAATGCAAAGGTGAGTAATGTGGCAGTTGAGGGAATAATTGGTATGCATGGGGTGTTCAGTGTTGTAAATGGAAATGGTGAAGAGCTTGTAGATTTATGTGCTGAAAAAGGACTGATGATTGGGAATACCTGGTTTAAAAAGCGAGATATACATAAGTATACTTATGTAAGTAGGAGAGATGGCCAGAGAGCGTTATTGGATTACGTGTTAATTGACAGGCGTGCGAAAGAGAGACTTTTGGATGTTAATGTGCTGAGAGGTGCAACTGGAGGGATATCTGATCATTATCTTGTGGAGGCTAAGGTGAAGATTAGTATGGGTTTTCAGAAAAGAGGAGTGAATGTTGGGGTGAAGAAGGTGGTGAGAGTAAGTGAGCTTGGGAAGGAGACCTGTGTGGGGAAGTACCAGGAGAGACTGTGTACAGAATGGAAAAAGGTGAGAACAATGGAAGTAAGGGGAGTGGGGGAGGAATGGGATGTATTTAGGGAATCAGTGATGGATTGCGCAAAAGATGCTTGTGGCATGAGAAGAGTGGGAGGTGGGCTGTTTAGAAAGGGTAGTGAGTGGTGGGATGAAGAAGTAAGAGTATTAGTGAAAGAGAAGAGAGAGGCATTTGGACGATTTTTGCAGGGAAAAAATGCAATTGAGTGGGTGAAGTATAAAAGAAAGAAACAGGAGGTCAAGAGAAGGGTGCAAGAGGTGAAAAAAAGGGCAGATGAGAGTTGGGGTGAGAGACTATCAGTAAATTTTAGGGAGAATAAAAAGATGTTCTGGAAGGAGGTAAATAGGGTGCGTAAGACAAGGGAGCAAATGGGAACTTCAGTGAAGGGCGCAAATGGGGAGGTGGTAACAAGTAGCGGTGATGTGAGAAGGAGATGGAATGAGTATTTTGAAGGTTTGTTGAATGTGTCTGATGACAGAGTGGCAGATATAGGGTGTTTTGGTCGAGGTGGTGTGCAAAGTGAGAGGGTTAGGGAAAATGATTTGGTAAACAGAGAAGAGGTAGTAAAAGCTTTGCGGAAGATGAAAGCCGGCAAGGCAGCAGGTTTGGATGGTATTGCAGTGGAATTTATAAAAAAAGGGGGTGACTGTATTGTTGACTGGTTGGTAAGGTTATTTAATGTATGTATGACTCATGGTGAGGTGCCTGAGGATTGGCGGAATGCGTGCATAGTGCCATTGTACAAAGGCAAAGGGGATAAGAGTGAGTGCTCAAATTACAGAGGTATAAGTTTGTTGAGTATTCCTGGTAAATTATATGGGGGGTATTGATTGAGAGGGTGAAGGCATGTACAGAGCATCAGATTGGGGAAGAGCAGTGCGGTTTCAGAAGTGGTAGAGGATGTGCGGATCAGGTGTTTGCTTTGAAGAATGTATGTGAGAAATACTTAGAAAAGCAAATGGATTTGTATGTAGCATTTATGGATCTGGAGAAGGCATATGATAGAGTTGATAGAGATGCTCTGTGGAAGGTATTAAGAATATATGGTGTGGGAGGCAAGTTGTTAGAAGCAGTGAAAAGTTTTTATCGAGGATGTAAGGCATGTGTACGTGTAGGAAGAGAGGAAAGTGATTGGTTCTCAGTGAATGTAGGTTTGCGGCAGGGGTGTGTGATGTCTCCATGGTTGTTTAATTTGTTTATGGATGGGGTTGTAAGGGAGGTAAATGCAAGAGTCCTGGAAAGAGGGGCAAGTATGAAGTCTGTTGGGGATGAGAGAGCTTGGGAAGTGAGTCAGTTGTTGTTCGCTGATGATACAGCGCTGGTGGCTGATTCATGTGAGAAACTGCAGAAGCTGGTGACTGAGTTTGGTAAAGTGTGTGGAAGAAGAAAGTTGAGAGTAAATGTGAATAAGAGCAAGGTTATTAGGTACAGTAGGGGTGAGGGTCAAGTCAATTGGGAGGTGAGTTTGAATGGAGAAAAACTGGAGGAAGTGAAGTGTTTTAGATATCTGGGAGTGGATCTGTCAGCGGATGGAACCATGGAAGCGGAAGTGGATCATAGGGTGGGGGAGGGGGCGAAAATTTTGGGAGCCTTGAAAAATGTGTGGAAGTCGAGAACATTATCTCGGAAAGCGAAAATGGGTATGTTTGAGGGAATAGTGGTTCCAACAATGTTGTATGGTTGCGAGGCGTGGGCTATGGATAGAGATGTGCGCAGGAGGATGGATGTGCTGGAAATGAGATGTTTGAGGACAATGTGTGGTGTGAGGTGGTTTGATCGAGTAAGTAACGTAAGGGTAAGAGAGATGTGTGGAAATAAAAAGAGCGTGGTTGAGAGAGCAGAAGAGGGTGTTTTGAAATGGTTTGGGCACATGGAGAGAATGAGTGAGGAGAGATTGACCAAGAGGATATATGTGTCGGAGGTGGAGGGAACGAGGAGAAGAGGGAGACCAAATTGGAGGTGGAAAGATGGAGTGAAAAAGATTTTGTGTGATCGGGGCCTGAACATGCAGGAGGGTGAAAGGAGGGCAAGGAATAGAGTGAATTGGAGTCATGTGGTATACCGGGGTTGACGTGCTGTCAGTGGATTGAATCAAGGCATGTGAAGCGTCTGGGGTAAACCATGGAAAGCTGTGTAGGTATGTATATTTGCGTGTGTGGACGTGTGTATGTACATGTGTATGGGGGGGGTTGGGCCATTTCTTTCGTCTGTTTCCTTGAGCTACCTCGCAAACGCGGGAGACAGCGACAAAGTATAAAAAAAAAAAAAAAAAAAAAAAAAAAATATATATATATATATATATATATATATATATATATATATATATATATATATATATATATATATATATATATATATATATATATAAGTTTGAATGGAGAAAAACTGGAGGAAGTAAAGTGTTTTATATATCTGGGAGTTGATCTGGCAGCGGATGGAACCATGGAAGCGGAAGTGAATCATAGGGTGGGGGAGGGGGCGAAAATCCTGAGAGCCTTGAAGAATGTGTGGAAGTCGAGAACATTATCTTGGAAAGCAAAAATGGGTATGTTTGAAGGAATAGTGGTTCCAACAATGTTGTATGGTGCGAGGCGTGGGCTATGGATAGAGTTGTGCGCAGGAGGGTGGATTTGCTCGAAATGAGATGTTTGAGGACAATATGTGGTGTGAGGTGGTTTGATCGAGTAAGTAATGTAAGGGTAAGAGAGATGTGTGGAAATAAAAAGAGCGTGGTTGAGAGAGCAGAAGAGAGTGTTTTGACATGGTTTGGGCACATGGAGAGAATGAGTGAGGAAAGATTGTCCAAGAGGATATATGTGTCGGAGGTGGAGGGAACGAGGAGAAGTGGGAGACCAAATTGGAGGTGGAAAGATGGAGTGAAAAAGATTTTGAGTGATCGGGGCCTGAACATGCAGGAGGGTGAAAGGCGGGCAATGAATAGAGTGAATTGGATCGATGTGGTTTACCGGGGTCACGTGCTGTCAGTGGATTGAATCAGGGCATGTGAAGTGTCTGGGGT
>NC_092248.1:19622883-19667883 GCF_036320965.1 Panulirus ornatus | reverse complement strand
TTGGGGTGAGAGACTATCAGTAAATTTTAGGGAGAATAAAAAGATGTTCTGGAAGGAGGTAAATAGGGTGCGTAAGACAAGGGAGCAAATGGGAACTTCAGTGAAGGGCGTAAATGGGGAGGTGATAACAAGTAGCGGTGATGTGAGAAGGAGATGGAATGAGTATTTTGAAGGTTTGTTGAATGTGTCTGATGACAGAGTGGCAGATATAGGGTGTTTTGGTCGAGGTGATGTGCAAAGTGAGAGGGTTAGGGAAAATGATTTGGTAAACAGAGAAGAGGTAGTAAAAGCTTTGCGGAAGATGAAAGCCGGCAAGGCAGCAGGTTTGGATGGCATTGCAGTGGAATTTATTAAGAAAGGGGGTGACTGTATTGTTGACTGGTTGGTAAGGTTATTTAATGTATGTATGACTCATGGTGAGGTGCCTGAGGATTGGCGGAATGCGTGCATAGTGCCATTGTACAAAGGCAAAGGGGATAAGAGTGAGTGCTCAAATTACAGAGGTATAAGTTTGTTGAGTATTCCTGGTAAATTATATGGGAGGGTATTGATTGAGAGGGTGAAGGCATGTACAGAGCATCAGATTGGGGAAGAGCAGTGCGGTTTCAGAAGTGGTAGAGGATGTGTGGATCAGGTGTTTGCTTTGAAGAATGTATGTGAGAAATACTTAGAAAAGCAAATGGATTTGTATGTAGCATTTATGGATCTGGAGAAGGCATATGATAGAGTTGATAGAGATGCTCTGTGGAAGGTATTAAGAATATATGGTGTGGGAGGCAAGTTGTTAGAAGCAGTGAAAAGTTTTTATCGAGGATGTAAGGCATGTGTACGTGTAGGAAGAGAGGAAAGTGATTGGTTCTCAGTGAATGTAGGTTTGCGGCAGGGGTGTGTGATGTCTCCATGGTTGTTTAATTTGTTTATGGATGGGGTTGTAAGGGAGGTAAATGCAAGAGTCCTGGAAAGAGGGGCAAGTATGAAGTCTGTTGGGGATGAGAGAGCTTGGGAAGTGAGTCAGTTGTTGTTCGCTGATGATACAGCGCTGGTGGCTGATTCATGTGAGAAACTGCAGAAGCTGGTGACTGAGTTTGGTAAAGTGTGTGGAAGAAGAAAGTTGAGAGTAAATGTGAATAAGAGCAAGGTTATTAGGTACAGTAGGGGTGAGGGTCAAGTCAATTGGGAGGTGAGTTTGAATGGAGAAAAACTGGAGGAAGTGAAGTGTTTTAGATATCTGGGAGTGGATCTGTCAGCGGATGGAACCATGGAAGCGGAAGTGGATCATAGGGTGGGGGAGGGGGCGAAAATTTTGGGAGCCTTGAAAAATGTGTGGAAGTCGAGAACATTATCTCGGAAAGCAAAAATGGGTATGTTTGAGGGAATAGTGGTTCCAACAATGTTGTATGGTTGCGAGGCGTGGGCTATGGATAGAGATGTGCGCAGGAGGATGGATGTGCTGGAAATGAGATGTTTGAGGACAATGTGTGGTGTGAGGTGGTTTGATCGAGTAAGTAACGTAAGGGTAAGAGAGATGTGTGGAAATAAAAAGAGCGTGGTTGAGAGAGCAGAAGAGGGTGTTTTGAAATGGTTTGGGCACATGGAGAGAATGAGTGAGGAGAGATTGACCAAGAGGATATATGTGTCGGAGGTGGAGGGAACGAGGAGAAGAGGGAGACCAAATTGGAGGTGGAAAGATGGAGTGAAAAAGATTTTGTGTGATCGGGGCCTGAACATGCAGGAGGGTGAAAGGAGGGCAAGAAATAGAGTGAATTGGAGTCATGTGGTATACAGGGGTTGACGTGCTGTCAGTGGATTGAAGCAAGGCATGTGAAGCGTCTGGGGTAAACCATGGAAAGCTGTGTAGGTATGTATATTTACGTGTGTGGACGTGTGTATGTACATGTGTATGGGGGGGGGGGGGGGGGTTGGGCCATTTCTTTCGTCTGTTTCCTTGCACTACCTCGCAAACGCGGGAGACAGCGACAAAGTATAAAAAAAAAAAAAAAAAAAAAATCCTTCCAACTCCAATTTGATCTCCCACTTTTCCTCATTCAATCCACCTTTAACATATGTATCCTCTTTGTAAATATTTCCTCACTCATTCCCTCCAAGTGACCAAACTATTTCAGTACACCCTATTCTGCTCTCGCTTTTTATTACCACACATCCTTCTTACCCTTTCATTACTTACTCCATCAAACCACCTCACACCACATATTGTTCGCAAACATCTCATTTCCAACACATCCACCCTCCTCCGCACAACCATATCTATAGCCCACGCTTCGCATTCATATAACATTGTTGGAACCACTATTCCTTCAAACATAACCATTTTTGCTTTACGAGATAATGACCTCGACTCCACACATTCTTCAACGCTCCCAGAACTTTCGCCTCCTCCCCCACCCTGTGACTTACTTCCGCTGCCGTGGCTCCATCCGCTGCCAAATCCACTCCCAAATTCACTCTAAACCACTTCTCTTCCTCCAGTTTTTCTCCATTCAAACTTACCTCCCAACTGACTTGTCTCTCAACCCTACTGTACCTAATAACCTTGCTCTTATTCACATTTACTCTTACCTTTCTTCTTTCGCACACTTTACCAACTCAGTCACCAGCTTCTGCAGTTTCTTACCCGAATCAGCCACCTGCGCTGTATCATCAGCAAACAACTGACTCACTTTCCAAGCCCTCTCATCCGCAACAGACTGCATACTTGCCCCTGTCTCCAAAACTCTTGCGTTCACCTCCCTAACAACCCCATCCATAAACAAATTAAACAACCATGGAGACATCAAGCACCCCTGCCGCAAACCGACATTCACCAAGAACCAATCACTTTCCTCTCTGTTTCTACTCGTACACATGCCTTACATCCTCGAAAAAAAAACTTTTCACTGTTTCTAGCAACTTGCCTCCCACCCTATATACTCTAAAATACCCTCCACAGAGCATCTCTGTCAACCCTATCATATGCCTTCTCCAGATCCATAAATGCTACATATAAATCCATCTGTTTCTCTAAGCATTTTTCACATATATTCTTCTAAGCAAACACGTGATCCACACATCCCTTACTACTTCTGAAACCACACTGCTCTTCCCGAATCTGATGCTCTGAACATGCCTTCACCCTCTCAAACAATACCCTCCCATATAAATTCCCAGGAATACTCAACAAACTTATACTTCTATAACTTGAACACCTACCTTTATCCCCTTTGCCTCTGTACAATGGCACTATGCATGCATTCCACCAATCTTCAGGTGCTTCATCATGAACCATACATACAGTGAATATCCTCACCGACCAGTCAACACCAGAGTCACCCCATTTTTTAAAACCATCCGAACCCGCCGCCTTGGAGGTTTTCATTTACCGCAAACCTTTCACTACCACTTCTCTGTTGACCAAATCATTCTCCCTTACCCTCTCACATCGCACAACACCTCGATCAAAACACCCCATATCTGTCACTCTATCATCAAAATCACTCAACAAAACTTCAAAATACTCACTCCATCTCCTTCTCACATCACAAATACTTTGTTATCACCTCCCCATTAGCCCCCTTCAATGACGTTCCCATTGGCTCCCTTGTCTTACGCACTTTATTTACCTCCTTCAAAAACATCTTTTTTTTCTCCTTAAACTTTAATGATACTCTCTCACCCCAACTCTCATTTGCCCTCTCTTTCACCTCTTGCACCTTTCTCTTGACCTCCTGCCTCTTTCTTTTATACCTCTCCCACTCATATGCATTTTTTCCCTGCCAAAATCGTCCAAATTGCTCTCTCTTCTCTTTCACTAATAATCTTACTTCTTTATCCCACCACTCACTACCCTTTCTAATCAACCCACCTCCCACGCTTCTCATGCCACAAATATCTTTTGCGCATGCCATCACTGCTTCCGTAAATACATCCCATTCCCCCCCACTCCCCTTACCTCCTTTTTCCTCACCTTTTTCCATTCTGTACTCAGTCTCCTGGTACTTCCTCACACAAGTCTCCTTCCCAAGCTCACTTGCTCTCACCACTCTCTTCACCCCAACATTCTCTTTTCTTTTCTGAAAACCCCTACAAATCTTCACCTTCGCCTCCACAAGATAATGATCAGACATCCCTCCAGTTGCACCTCTCAGCATATTAACATCCAAAAGTTTCTCTTTTGCGCGCCTTTCAATTAACACGTAATCCAATAACGCTCTATATACTTGTGTATATTTCGCTTTTTAAACCAGGTATTCCCAATCACCAATCCTTTTTCAGTACATAAATCTACAAGCTCTTCACTATCTCCATTTACAACACTGAACACCCCACGCATACCAATTATTCCCTCAACTGCCACATTACTCACCTTTGGATTCAAATCACCCTTCACTATAACCCGGCCTTGTGCATCAAACCACTAACACACTCATTCAACTGCTTCCAAAACACTTGCCTCCTATGATCTTTCTTCTCATGCGCAGGTGCATATGCACCAATAATCACCCATATCTCTCCATCAACTTTAAGTTTTACCCATATCAATCTAGAATTTACTTTCTTACACTCTATCACATACTCCCACCACTCCTGTTTCAGGAGCAGTGCTACTCCTTTTCCTTGCTCTTGTCCTCTCACTAACTCTTGACTTTACTCCGAAAACATTCCCAAACCACTCTTCCCCTTTACTCTTGAGCTTCGTTTTTCTCAGAGCCAAAACATCTAGGCTCCTTTCCTCAAACATACTACCTATCTCTCCTTTTTTCTCATTTTGGTTACATCCACACACATTTAGACACCCCAATCTGAGCCTTCGAGGAGGATGAACAATCCCCGCGTGACTCCTTCTTCTGTTTTCCTTTTTAGAAAGTTAAAATACAAGGAGGGGAGGGCTTCTAGCCCCCTGCTCCCGTCTCCTTTAGTCGCCTTCTACGACACGGGAGGAATGCGTGGGAAGTATTCTTTCTCCCCTATCCCCAGGGTTATATATATATATATATATAATTTTTTTTTTTCTTTCAAACTATTCGCCTATTTCCCGCATTAGCGAGGTAGCGTTAAGAACAGAGGACTGGGCCTTTTTCGGAATATCCTCACCTGGCCCATCTCTGTTCCTTCTTTTGGAAAATTAAAAAAAAACCGAGAGGGGAGGATTTCCAGCCCCCCCGCTCCTTCCCCTTTAAGTCGCCTTCTACGACACGCAGGGAATACGTGGGAAGTACTCTTAATCCCCTATCCCTAGGGATATATATATATATATATATATATATATATATATATATATATATATATATATATATATATATATATATATATATATATATATATATATATATTTATATATATCTATATATATATTCCCATTCTAGAAAGTTAAAAAAAATACAAGGATGTGGTATACCGGGGTTGACGTGCTGTCAGTGGATTGAAACAGGGCATGTGAAGCGTCTGGGGTAAACCATGGAAAGCTATGTAGGTATGTATATTTGCGTGTGTGGACGTGTATGTATAAACATGTGTATGGGGGTGGGATGGGCCATTTCTTTCGTCTGTTTCCTTGTGCTACCTCGCAAACGCGGGAGACAGCGACAAAGCAAAAAAAAAAAAAAAAAAAGAAATATATATATATATATATATATATATATATCATACAAACCTCCAACAGCCAGGATCGAACCCGGGACCCCTGTTCAGGAGGCAGGCATGTAACCGCTAGGCTATGGGCCTGGCTGATAGGAAACAACTATTCGAATACTAAGTACTCGAATGCCCTTCGTCTCACAATGGTGAGCAACGGGGTCTATACCGGTTATTTCTCAACAGGGCTCACATAGCCAGCTGATAGCATTTTACCGAACCTACCTGTACAACGCGGAGGTATATGAATACAAATAAAGTGCATATGAACGCGCACCTTCATAGAACATACAAACCTCCAACAGTCAGGATCGAACCCGGGACCCCTGTGCAAGAGGCAGGCATGCTAACCGTTCTATACCTATACATCTTAATGTATACATATATATACACACAAGACATATACATATATACACATGTACATAATTCATACTGTCTGCTTTTATTCATTCCCATCGCCACCCCACCACACATGGAATAACAAACCCATCCTCCCCTCATGTGTGCGAGGTAGCGCTAGGAAACGACAACAAAGGCCCCATTCGTTCACACTCAGACTCTAGCTGTCATGTAATAATGCACCGAAACCACAGCTCCCTTTCCACATCCAGGCCCAACAGAACTTTCCATGGTTTAACCCAGACGCTTCACATGCCCTGGTTCGATCCATTGACAGCACGTCTACCCCGGTATTCCACATCGTTCGAATTCCCTCTATTCCTTACACGCGTTTCACCCTCCTGCTTGTTCAGGCCCCGATCACTCAAAATTTTTTTCACTCCATATTTCCACCTGCAATTTGGTCTCCCACTTCTCCTCATTCCCTCCACCTCTGATATATATATCCTCTTGGTCAATCTTTCCTCACTCATTCTCTCCATGTGCCCAAACCATTTCAAAACACCCTCCTCTGCTCTCTCAACCACACTCTTTTTATTACCACACATCTCTCTTACCCTTACATTACTTACTCGATCAAACCACCTCACACCACATATTGTCCTCAAACATCTAATTTCCAGCACATCCACCCTCCTGCGCACATCTCTATCCATAGCCCACGCCTCGCAACCATACAACATTGTAGGAGCCACTATTCCTTCAAACATACACATTTTTGCTTTCCGAGATAATGTTTTCGACTTCCACACATTCTTCAAGGCTCCCAGAATTCTCAACCCCTCTCCCACCCTACGACTCACTACCGCTTCCATGGTTCCCTCCGCTGCCAGATCCACTCCCAGACATCTAAAACACTTTCCTTCCTCCAGTTTTTCTCCATTCAAACTTACCTCCCAGTTGAATTGACCCTCAACCCTACTGTACCTAATAACCTTACTCTTATTCACATTTACTCTCAACTTTCTTCTTTCACACACTTTACCAAACTCAGTCACCAGCTTCTGCAGTTTCTCACATGAATCAGCCACCAGCGCTGTATCATCAGCGAACAACAACTGACTCACTTCCTAAGCTCTGTCATCCACAACATACTGCATACTTGACCCTCTTTCCAAAACTCTTGCATTCACCTCAATAACAACCCAATCCATAAACAAATTAAACAACCATGGAGACATCACATACCCCTGCCGCAAAACTACATTCACTGAGAACCAATCACTTTCCTCTCTTCCTACACGTACATGTGCCTTACATCCTCGATAGAAACTTTTCAATGCTTCTAACAACTTGACTCCCACACCATATATCCTTAATACTTTCCACAGAGCATCTCTATCAACTCTATCATAGCCTTCTCCAGATCCATAAATGCTACATACAAATCCATTTGCTTTTCTAAGTATTTCTCACATACATTCTTCAAAGCAAACACCTGATCCACACTTCCTCTACCACTTCTGAAACCACACTGGTCTTCCCCAATCTGATGCTCTGTACATGCCTTCACCCTCTCAATCAATACTTTCCATATAATTTACCAGGAATACTCAAGAAACTTATACCTCTGTACTTTGAGCACTCACTCTTATCCCCTTTGCCTTTGTACAATGGCACTATGCAAGCATTCCGCCAATCCTCAGGCACCTCACCATGAACCATACATACATCAAATAACCTTACCAACCAATCAACAATACAGTCACCCCCTTTTTTAATAAATTCCTCTGCAATACCATCCAAACCGGCAGCCTTGCCGGCTTTCATCTTCCGCAAAGCTTTTACTACCACTTTTCTGTTTACCAAATCATTTTCCCTAACCCTCTCACTCTGCACACCACCTCGACCAAAACACCCTATATCTGCCACTCTATCATCAAACACATTCAACAAACCTTCAAAATACTGACTCCATCTCTTTCTCAAATCACCGCTACCTTTTATCACCTCCCCATTTGCCCCCTTCACTGAAGTTCCCATTTGTTCCCTTGTCTTACGCACTTTACCTCCTTCCAAAATATCTTTTTATTCTCCCTAAAATTTAATGATAATCTCTCACCCCAACTCTCATTTGCCCTTTTTTTCACCTCTTGCACATCTCTCTTGAGATCCTGCCTCTTTCTTTTATACATCTCCCACTCATTTGCATTGTTTCCCTGCAAAAGTCGTCCAAATGCCTCTCTCTTCTCTTTCACTAATAATCTTACTTCTTCATCCCACCACTCCCTACCCCTTCTAATCTGCCTACCTCCCACTCTTTTCATGCCACAAGCATCTTTTGCGCAATCCATGACTGGTTCCCTGAATACATCCCTTATCTCTCCCACTCCCCTTACCTCCTTTATATATATATATATATATAAATATATATATATATATATATATATATATATATATATATATATATATATATATCCCTGGGGATAGGGGATTAAGAATACTTCCCACATATATATATATATGGAAAGAGGGGCAAGTATGAAGTCTGTTGGGGATGAGAGAGCTTGGGAAGTGAGTCAGTTGTTGTTCGCTGATGATACAGCGCTGGTGGCTGATTCATGTGAGAAACTGCAGAAGCTGGTGACTGAGTTTGGTAAAGTGTGTGAAAGAAGGAAGTTAAGAGTAAATGTGAATAAGAGCAAGGTTATTAGGTACAGTAGGGTTGAGGGTCAAGTCAATTGGGAGGTGAGTTTGAATGGAGAAAAACTGGAGGAAGTGAAGTGTTTTAGATATCTGGGAGTGGATCTGGCAGCGGATGGAACCATGGAAGCGGAAGTGGATCATAGGGTGGGGGAGGGGGCGAAAATTCTGGGAGCCTTGAAGAATGTGTGGAAGTCGAGAACATTATCTCGGAAAGCAAAAATGGGTATGTTTGAAGGAATAGTGGTTCCAACAATGTTGTATGGTTGCGAGGCGTGGGCTATGGATAGAGTTGTGCGCAGGAGGATGGATGTGCTGGAAATGAGATGTTTGAGGACAATGTGTGGTGTGAGGTGGTTTGATCGAGTAAGTAACGTAAGGGTAAGAGAGATGTGTGGAAATAAAAAGAGCGTGGTTGAGAGAGCAGAAGAGGGTGTTTTGAAATGGTTTGGGCACATGGAGAGAATGAGTGAGGAAAGATTGACCAAGAGGATATATGTGTCGGAGGTGGAGGGAACGAGGAGAAGAGGGAGACCAAATTGGAGGTGGAAAGATGGAGTGAAAAAGATTTTGTGTGATCGGGGCCTGAACATGCAGGAGGGTGAAAGGAGGGCAAGGAATAGAGTGAATTGGAGCGATGTGGTATACCGGGGTTGACGTGCTGTCAGTGGATTGAATCAGGGCATGTGAAGCGTCTGGGGTAAACCATGGAAAGCTGTGTAGGTATGTATATTTGCGTGTGTGGACGTATGTATATACATGTGTATGGGGGGGTGGGTTGGGCCATTTCTTTCGTCTGTTTCCTTGCGCTACCTCGCAAACGCGGGAGACAGCGACAAAGTATAAAAAAAAAAAAAAAAAATATATATATATATATATATATATATATATATATATATATATATATATATATGCACGTGTACATAATTAATACTGTCTGCTCTTATTCATTCCCGTCACCACCCTTTCACACAAGAAATGACAATCCCCCTCCCCTCGCATGTGCACTAGATAGCGCTAGGAAAAGACAACAAAGGCCACATTCTTTCACACTCAGTCCCTAGCTGTCATGTATAATGCACTGAAACCACAGCTCCCTTTCCACATCGAGGCACCACAGAACTTTCTATGGTTTACTCCAAACGCTTCACAGCCCTGGTTCAATCCATTGACAGCATCTCGACCCCGGAATACCACGTTGTTGTCATTCACTCTATTTCTTGCACGCCTTTCACCTTCCTGCATGTTCAGGCCCCGATCACTCAAAATCTTTTTCACTCCATCTTTCCACTTCCAGTTTGGTCTCCCATTTCTCCTCGTTACCTCCACCTCTGACACATATATCCTCTTTATCAGTCTTTCCGCACTCATTCTCTCCATGTGACCAAACCATTTCAAAACACCCTCTTCTGCTCTCTCAACCACACTCTTTTTATTTCCACACGTCTCTCTTACCCTTTCATTACTTACTCGAACAAACCACCTCACACCACATATTTTCCTCAAACATCTCATTTGCTTCACATCCACCCTCCTCTACACAAACCTCTATAGCCCACGCCTCGCAACCATATAACATTGTTGAACCACTATTCCTTGAAGCATACCCATTTTTGCTTTCCAAGATAACGCTCTCGATAACGTTTTCAACGGTTCCAGAACTTTCGCCCCTTCCTCCACCCTATGATTCACCTCCGCTCCATGGTTCCATCCGCTGCCAAATCCACTTCCAGATATCTAAAGCACTTCACTTCCTCTAGTTTTTCTCCATTCAAACTTACCTCCCAGTTGACTTGTCCCTCAACCCTACTGTACCTAATAACCTTGCTCTTATTCACATTTACTCTCAGCTTCCTTCTTTCACACACTTTACCAGACTCAGTCACCAGCCTCTGCAGTTTCTCACCCGAATCAGCCACCAGCGGTGTATCATCAGCGAACAATAACTGACTCACTTTCCAAACTCTCCTATCCACAACAGATTGCATACTTGCCCCTGTTTCCAAAATTCTTCTATTCACCTTGCTAACAATCTTACCCATAAAGAAATTAAGCAACCATCGTTATGGAAACTAATGGAAAAAATGAGAGTCTCTTCCAACTAATACCAATACATGACATCGTAAACTAATCGCCTATTGAAACTGCTGACGCGATGTGATGAAGGATTCAACCATCTTATTCAAACTACAGGTGATACACGATTACCTGAAATACGATACAAGGTGCTTTTATGATTTATGTATTTCAGTAATATATTTATTTCTTTTTACGGTGAAGTGAACCTGAACAGTTTTTGGTGTATTTATGATAAGCCGAGTTCCAGTAGCTATCAAATGATGCGGAAACAAAACAATTTGCATTTATAGAAAATTATTTCATTTAATGATGGGATTCAGTAGTCTTTCTTTTTTTTTGAATCCCTGCGATATCGCGTCCAGCTGTTGTGTTATTTCACTAAAATCGCGTCATGCGAATGGGATCTTTTAGAGGAAAATGATTAAAATAAAGAAAATAAAAGGATCTCTCCGTTCTTTGATTATTCATAATTTCCTTTTTACGCCACAGCTAGAAAGAAATGTGTGATTATATCATGTTAACCTATGTCACAGGAATCATGCATATTTAAAAGAATTTTTACAGACATTTTTCCTCCAAATGATTTTTCTTTCGTAAATGAATATTAGCTTTTATATATTTTTTTTTTCCGTTCCACGGTTGCCTCATGCCGACAATGTCAACAGTGTCACAGGAAATTATAATTGCGACATTCCAGCACACACTATACCTGTACTACAGTCCAGTCTTGCATGACAATAGAATTAGACCAGACCAGTGTCGTACCTGTTTCTTTCATATGAAATACTCTTTCTATGTAGTACTCCGTCATATGTGTTAGGTATGTGTGTCACGATCTTTCACATTACTCTGCGTCCTCAGAGTAAGACCGGGTCTGAGTACACCCAGTCTTGACGGTGTGGGATGGTGAGTACACCCAGTCTTGACGGTGTGAGATGGTGAGTACACCCAGTCTTGACGGTGTGGGATGGTGAGTACACCCAGTCTCGACGGTGTGGGACGGTGACTATACCCAGTCTTGAAAGTGTGGGATGGTGAGTACACCAAGTCTTGACGGTGTGGGATGGTGAGTACACCCTGGCTTGACGGTGTGGGATGGTGAGTACACCCAGTCTTGACGGTGTGGGATGGTGAGTACACCCAGTCTTGACGGTGTAGGATGGTGAGTACACCCAGTCTTGACGGCGTGGGACGGTGAGTACACCCAGTCTTGACGGTGTGGGACGGTGAGGACATCCAGTCTTGACGGTGTGGGATGGTGAGGACATCCAGTCTTGACGGTGTGGGACGGTGAGGACATCCAGTCTTGACGGTGTGGGATGGTGAGTACACTCAGTCTTGACGGTGTGGGATGGTGAGTACACCCAGTCTTGACGGTGTGGGACGGTGAGTACACCCAGTCTTGACGGTGTGGGATGGTGAGTACACTCAGTCTTGATGGTGAGGGACAATGAGTACACCTAGTCTTGACGGTGTGGGACGGTGAGTACACCCAGTCTTGACGGTGTGGGATGGTGAGTACACCCAGTCTTGACGGTGTGGGATGGTGAGTACACTCAGTCTTGATGGTGAGGGACAATGAGTACACCCAGTCTTGACGGTGTGGGATGGCGAGCACACCCAGTCTTGACGGTGTGGGATGGTGAGTACACTCAGTCTAATGGTGAGGGACAATGAGTACACCCAGTCTTGACGGTGTGGGATGGTGAGTACACCCAGTCTTGAAGGTGTGGGACGGTGAGTACACCCAGTCTTGACTGTGTGGGATGGTGAGTATACCCAGTCTTGACAATGTGGGATGGTGAGTACACCCAGTCTTGAAGGTGTGGGACGGTGAGTACACCCAGTCTTGACGGTGTGGGATGGTGAGTACACCCAGTCTTGAAGGTGTGGGACGGTGAGTACACCCAGTCTTGACTGTGTGGGATGGTGAGTATACCCAGTCTTGACAATGTGGGATGGTGAGTACACCCAGTCTTGAAGGTGTGGGACGGTGAGTACATCCAGTCTTGACGGTGTGGGACAGTGAGTACACCCAGTCTTGACGGTGTGGGACGGTGAGTACACCCAGTCTTGACGGTGTGGGACGGTGAGTACACCCAGTCTTGACGGTGTGGGATGGTGAGTACACCCAGTCTTGACGGTGTGGGACGGTGAGTACACCCAGTCTTGACGGTGTGGGGTGGTGAGTACACCCAGTCTTGACTGTGTGGGACGGTGAGTACACCCAGTCTTGACGGTGTGGGACGGTGAGTACACCCAGTCTTGACGGTGTGGGACGGTGAGTACACCCAGTCTTGACTGTGTGGGATGGTGAGTATACCCAGTCTTGACAATGTGGGATGGTGAGTACGTACACTAGACGGTGTGGGTCGATTTTTACGTTACAGAATCGAATATTGAGTAGTGGTTTTATGTTTATGTGAAACATATGTGATATTTATGTAAAACCATAAGAAATAATCTTGAATTACAGTTTTTCGAAAATCCATCAAACAATTTCTCAACGAAAATCTATATTGTTACTGTAGCCATCCGCTGCGATCCTGAAGCATTATCCCACCAGGACAAGGGACTACGTCACCTTGCAAAAGTCCAGCAGGCGACCTAGAATGACATGTATGAAGAGCCAGATCAATTTCATACACTGGTTCGCAAGCCTCAGTGCTCCTGCAGAATGGGAAGAGATGAAGGACGATTCATTCTCATCCCTTCAACTATGAATGATTTCATCCAAAAAAGTAAATGTTACTGCTGAACTAAGAATGAGGGCCGAAGTCCTTATGAAAACGAAATCGGAAGCCATGAAGTGCTATGGTGGATATGTACAACCAGGAAGAAACGACTGACAGACTGCATGAGCTGTGTCGGCTTCTGCTGCCTTACACAACAGTCACCTGCTGTACATCCACCAGGAGGTAAAGAAATTCTGAAGTGAATTCCATAAAAGTTACAGAAAAAAATGGCCTAAATTTTATGCATTGTAGTTCTAATGAAATAATCGTAAATGAAAAGAAAAAAAATACGTAGAAAAAAATGACCAAGGTCTGTTTGTATGATTTTTTTTTAAAACAAGTCATTGAAAATACCGATTTCTTTTAATTTTGAAATGCTTTTTTTAAATGATTTTATACGAAAATTAATATCCTCTTTCCTCAGAAAAAATATTGGAAAGAAAGAAAAAAGGGAGAAAGAAAGAAAGAAAGGAATAGGAAAGAATATGGTTTCATCAACCAACATTTCCTGTTTTCATAGTGAAGTATTTGACTCCATTTCTATATTGTGACATTTGATGAAGTACGTTGGTTGTTGATTCCTCGAGCTCCTGGTTCTACCAAATGCATCTCTCTCCTTTTCCTTCAAACGTTGCTTAGGGAGAGGAGGTCGACACGAGTATCAACTTAATCAACTGGTGGTGTATGCTTGGGGGTAGCTCGTGGCCTTCAGTCATGCTTCCTCAGACGAGTCTCACTTCCATACAGGACTCGTCCAGCGGGTTCCATCATCTCTATCTCGTCAACTCGTCACAGTTTTCACCTTCTTTCTTCTCTCTGTTCTCAATAACCTCTTAATCACTTGCAGAATATCTTTGTAAGAGAAACTTCATTATTTTTTTCTGTGTTTACTGAGACGATCCGGGGCAACTGAATGCCCTAATCAAGACCATCTCATTAACGCTAGACTTAGCCTATGTACCCATTTTATCGACCAATTCATAAGGGAGGATGAACATCTGGGTGAACTGTGGACTGGTTACCGCTACCAGGATTCGAACCTATGTGAACTGAACCCAGGGCGGCCCGTGAACACATCCCGGTCGGTAACACTGATCTTTACATCCATCATCCTCTTTCCACATATTTTCTTTCCTCTTTCTCATCTTCCAGATCAATCTCCTGAGGTCTTCATCCTCAGTTACAAACATAACAGCAGTCTCTTTACCTCTTACGGAGGGAGGGAACGTGAGATGGCCTTGAGGGACCGTGGGAGGGTGATTAAGGGCGATGAGCCACGGGAGTTGATGAAGGACTAAAAAAAGGTGACGAGGGGACCTTAAAAGGCGACGGTGGATCACAAAAAGGTCATGCTGTGGAATAAGATATTTCGTTTTCTGTGTACTGAGAAGTTTGGGAAAACCAAAGAAGCGTCTATCAAATATCAAATTCTTAGGTTCTTATACTGAGTTTAGTACAGTGATGCACCATTCATCAGTGAATCTACCTTGTATTACCACATACGAAAAATAGCGATGTGAATTCATCTGACAGTAGCCAATACCAGATAACGCTATCCATTTCAGAAAATTTGAGATGAAATGATATAAGATATGCATTAATCCTTATGATATATAAGGCCACAATTGTATGCTAATTTCAGGCCTATGTAATTTGATGAAACAGAACTGTTTAGAGAAGAGCAAAGAGTTCTGTACATTTCTGCTGTTAGCGTTTGAACGGCATCAGTAAATTTCAAGTGGTCTCATGTCGATGCAGATTCTAGGATGATGGTGTCAGCCAGCCATACGAGGTGGTAGGTAATGCCACAGTCTATAACTCTAGCCGGAATCAGCACCGTCTCGGGTTGGCGAAGCTCTACGAGACCTAAGTTAATGCATACATTAAACTCGACTGGTAGAGGGAATATGTGACAACCATATGTGTGTTACGGGTAGAGAGTATTACGCGAGTGTATATATATATATATATGTATATATGTACCATGACTTTACTCGTATGTGTGATTCCACACAATCACACACACACACATATAAAAGCACACATATCCCAGCCTAAGCCAGGTTCCCATTCATCGATCAGCCCCAAATGGAGGATGAAAGAGCTGGGATTGACTGTTAACCGACGGCCTTGCCCAGGACTCGAACTCATGAAGACCCGACCCCAGACGGATTCATGCTGACCCATGGTCAGTAACACTTTACTACAACACTGGTATGCCATTACTCCTGGATGCAACTGTCTTTGTTGGAAAATAGTCAGTATATCAAAAATGAGTAAATTCCAGGATAGTTGTATTTCTCATGAAATGTCAGATGAGAAAACGAACATATAGGAGCAAAATCTGGGTCAGTTTTGTTTGAAAAATTCCTGAACGATTTCTAAATGTCAGTGGATTATTATTTTTCGTTTATGTTGTAGTCTTATTTTTTTCTTTTTAAATCCTAAACCCGTAAATACTTTTCCTCTTCTCTTCCTCTTCCCTTTCATTAACCTCTCTATATTTCAGTGAAGACCCGGCCTTGATGTGGCTTAAGTCCGTAACTGGAGCCTCCAACATAAACCAAGATTATCAACTCGCAGTTTACTGTGTTGATCTTGACTGTTTTATGTCTACATAACCCAACCATGGGTCATTATCTCCTTATCTTGATACATAGTCCATTCTCCTCCTTCCTTTTCCTCCTTACCTTAAAACAGAGTTCATTCGCCTCCTCGTCTTCACACTGAGGCAAATTCTCTCCTTGCTTAAATACAGAGTCATTTACATGAAAGAACTTCACAAGATTCTCTTTTATGATGATCACAAACTTGGGACCAGCACATCAAACTCCGTCACCTGACCTGCAAGTGCTGTCCGAGTTTGTGTGTGTGTGTGTGTGTGTGTGTGTGTGTGTGTGTGTGTGTGTGTGTGTGTGTGCATCGACATGAGATCTGGCCTCATTGACAAGTGATCTTCGGCGGAGGTCTGTGATGGCTCTTCAGATCAGCCTCACCTCACCATCACACGGGATGACGCCAGTTGGCGTTCGGTGTCACAGGCCGCCTAGCTTCTATCTATTTTCTTCTGCTGTTGTTCTTATCTTATTCCTGTCTTCTTATCTTTATCACTTTCGTCTACGTTGTTGTTTCTTAAATTTTCAGCCTATCTTCTTCTTCCTCTTCTTCTTCTTCTTCTTCTTCTTCTTCTTCTTCTTCTTCTTCTTCTTCTACTTCTTCTTCTTCTTCTTCTTCTTTTTCTACTACTTCTTCTTCTTCTTCTTCTTCTTCTTCTTCTTCTTCTTCTTCTTCTTCTTCTTCTTCTTCTTCTTCTTCTTCTTCTACACTTATCTTTATTCCTCTTTACCTTCACCTCACCTCATCTCTTATGCTTTTCATCCCTCGTCCCTCTCCTTCGACACATATCCTTCCTTCATCTTCCTTCTCTTCCTCCTCCATCTCCCGAGGGCCTCATCCCCGGTTTCTATGCATAACACCACCGTCCTCGTCTCTTGGGGAATAAGAAGGAAAATGAGCATCAATATCTGGGCCGATGTGAAGGTACTTCGTCATAACTTGTGGATGAGGGGAAGCGGCGGCGGCTGCGGCGGCAGCGATGGTGCCGGTGGCGGGGGTGTGTGGGGTGATGGTTGTATACCTAACCCAGGCTCCAGCCTCAGGGAAAAACATGCACGGAGGGGAAATGGGAAATCCAGGACGCTGGAAATGGATCCCAGAAGGTATCGAAGAACCACGTCAGGTGATAAAGGAAAAAATTGAAAAAAAAGAATAAAGAAAGTGATCCCATCAAAATGTAAGATTATGATGAGAATATGAATTGAAGGTTATGAAGGCCCACGATGAGGCGAAGAAGGACTTACATTAATGATAAGGGGAAACACAAGAAGATGTTGGAAACCTGAGGGATGACAAGGGGTCAATAACCGTAAAGATGAGCCCCTGGAGGTGATGAAGGACGACAGAAAGTTTCTGGGGACCACAGGAAGGTGGTGAAATGCAGAGGAGGGTGACCAGGGACGATGGGGGAGATATTGAGAACCATAGAAAGGGGATTAAGGGTTTAAGAAACAAGGAAAGGTAAAGAAGGGCCATGGGAAGGTAACAAAAGACAGGAAGTAAGTAGAAAAAGAACCACAGAAGACAGGGGAAGACTAAAAGATGATGCTTAAACAAGGAAAGACGAGAAGAACCATGAGGGAATGTGATGGACAGCAGACGATCAGAGGTCCAGTTGTGTGTGACGATTGGCCAGAATATAATGACAAAGACCATTGGAGGATAATGTAGGCCAATCATCGTGACGCAAAGTTAAAACTTAAGGACGAGCGAGATGAGGTAGGATCTCAAGCGAGATGATCGAAGGCGGAAGATATTCGAACGATAGATAAACAAAAGACTGGGTTAAATAGAACATCGGAAGGAGTTCGGACGCAGAAACTGAGAAAGAGCGGTCGAAGCTGCTTTTGTTCACAAACAAAAGACATAAGAAAGTAATGAAGCGACAGGATTTTAACATTTCTGAGAGAAATAAGAAAAAGGTTGAGAGAACGTTCGAGAATGATTCAGAATGCAGTAGAAAGAAGAACGATTTGGGGAAAACAAGTCATCTATAAGAATTACAAGGAGGAGGAAAAGAGTTAAAGAAAAAAAAGGCTAAAGAATCGTCCTAGGGAAGGGGTAAAGAAATCCGATCGTTTAGCTGATGCAAAAAAGCATTCTAGAGAGAAAAGAGAACGCAACGAAAAAGTTTATCCTCAAGATATCAGTAGAGAAGGAAGGGAGGAAGACAAGAATCCACACGAGATGGAGACAGGGAGTTGTGGGAGCAGGTGGAAAGAGGGAGGGTGAGAGAGAAAGGGGCGTTACAGGCGCTTAAGGTGAAAGATGGTCACTATTCTCGGTGGCTTACCCCAGCAGCTATCCAGGAGTAGCGGTGGGTAGGCACAATACTATTAAGACAGATGCTCCCATTGGTAAGCAAACAAACATTTCGCCCCACTCTCATATATGTATTCTATTCCGCACACAGCCTAAGCGCCACACACACACACACACACACACACACACACACACACACACACACACACACACACACACAAACGCACATATCGGAGAAGAAATGCATTAGTTTACAAGGGGACCTTGACGCACATCAAAGTTAGTCTGAAACACAGTTGGAGAAGTTCAAGCCTGGTTAATGTAAAGTAATGAATATGAGTGACAACGAAGAGAGCCTCGATATGCTAATCATTTAGCGAGAAACAAGCTTCCGGAGTCCCTACTTGGGAGAACAGATAAGGAGACCAACTGTTTGCTGACAAATATTAGACCTGCATCTGCAGTCCATAATAAGGAAACATTCAACAAGCTGTTCACAACACACATAAGGCTAAAGTTATAATATACTCCTCAAGTTTGGTCAACACATCAAAAAACAAAAAGAGTTAATAGAGAAGGTCCAGAGACGAACAACAAAAATGGTATCAGAATTAAGAGACGTGCGTAACAGGGATAGGATAGAGGTCTTACATTTGCCCACCCTGGAAGAGAGAAGAGTGAGGGTTGATCTGATCATAATAACAATGGTTTTAAAAGAGACAGATCACCTCGCCAGTTTAGAGTTCTTCAAGAGCTGTAGGGATGAAATTAAGAAATTAAGCAAGAAGCTTCTTCATAAAGACTTGAAGAATTACTTTTATTGTATGAGAGTTGTGGATAAATGACAATAAATGAATGGAGATATGATGAATGCTGACAGCATACGGAAATCTAAGCACAGAATACTTAAGTAAAGAATTCCCTTCCCGTACAACACAGATAGGAAATTACACCCATGCACACCAAGTTCATCCTGTGCAAGGATTCTAGTGACACTAAACCAAGGACTTGCAACACTATGCCCACAAAGAGTCAGAAAGATCAAAATTATCAATTTCAATTATCATGGCTCACCAGCTCCTCCCATCCCAGTCAATGCCCACTTATACCACTCACATTATGTCTAACCAGCTCTTGCCATTCCAGTCGATGCCCACTCATACCACTCACCTTATGGCTCCTGCCAACCCAGTCAGTTCCTACTCATACCACTCACTACGACTAGAGATATGAGGCCGAACATCAAGATGTTTAGTATCCCTGGACCTAGATGCTGAGCGCGGACAACGTTGAAACCTTATGGGATAACTGCATCAGTACCATCACAGAAGCTCACCATCTATACTTTTTCCCCAAAGATATTCCTGAATCTACACACCGAGCTGACGTATCGTGGATCTCATTCCCACATTAAGGCTCAAACACACCGGGAAAATTTGCCCTTCCATCACAGTCAGATTAACCTCGACAAGGCCTTCCATAGCAAATAAGAACGAATGAACCTTATTATCCCACCCTAAGTTATTGAATTAATCTGCAGTAGTCAGTTTTATAGGGAACTGAAAGAGATAAGCGGTTTGAACAAGCAAAGCCCTTATTTCCCTACGTTAATCAAGGGTCCACGGAAAAGGCAGTTCATATTTTTAAGTAATTTCGATACCACTCTCCAGATACCGCGCCTTTCAACATACCTTCAAGCCCGAACATTGCCAGACTCAGCGATCCGCTACACCCACTCTCCAAGTCATGAAACTCTGCAAGTAGGTGTCGGATGAACTCGCCCAACCCCTCTGCTCCTTCCAGTGGTGCTTGTCTTTAATAGTCAAAATGCGCTGGCTTGGTGCGCTTCATATGTTTCCCCAAACCCACAGTTAAAAAGCCAATAGTCTCTCAGTGGGGCACGACCCATAATCATCGCTTCGGGTCTAATTGGATTTACAGAGATATTGCATGTTTAATCACCCATCAGCATTTTCGTGATAAGAAGACAGCCTTCGGTAATATGAAGACAATCTTTAGCAATATCAAGCGAACCTTTGGCAATATGAAGGAAGCGTATTGAGGCTGAAAACCTCCGATGGAATTATCTTCACTTCTCAGTCCTTCAACTGTGAGGGTCTTACAGGACATAAAGATGAGACCCTTGTGTTTCCGAATCCTTATAAAAAGTGAAATCCTGACGGATGCACTGTCTTGACAGATGTACATCGAGAATCTAACACTGGCATCAACGCTGGTAACATCTCTCCCATAGTACATTGTCCTTCAGAACATACTCAGTAGCATTACAAGAAACAAGGTCACCATCAAAGAAAAAGCTCACAGTGGTCACACATTTGGTTTATGGAACCAAATCCTGAAAAATTTAAACTTACAAAGAAATAAAGAAAGAAGCTGAGGTGAGTACCACATTAAGGAAGATGGAAGTACAAGATTCGTACTGTGAAAAGGACGCCATCATGATGCGCTTGCGAGGGAGACTAGCTATGGTTTGCTAAACGTCAAAACTGCCTTCGAGTTCATGGAAAGTGAGATCTCCGCTAAAGTGAGCTGAAACAGTCTGGCATCCTCACCTGAGGAGCCATAAGGAACTCTTGAGGGAAGTTCAGAAAAAGGCAAGAATGATAAAAGAGTTGAGTGGAATGAGCTACAAGGAGAGAGAAGAAGCCATCTATCTGCCAACTTTAGAAAAGGAGAGGGATATTGGAGGACACGGTTAGAACATATAAAATACTTGAGGAGCTTTGGAGAAGTTAACACAGGGCAGTTTAATGAAGTCAGAACAGAATCCAGAGAATATGGGAATAACTGGGAGTTATGAGAGAATGAGGGACGCGAGGGAGTATTTCTTCTGCAACAGAGTTGTGGACCAATGGAACAAGATGAGCGAAGAAGAAATCTCATAAGGTTTTATATGTAAAAATAGGTAGTTTTTCTATAGTGACCGAAATGGCTCGGCCACAGAACTTGCCCCAATCAAACGAATTTTGGCTGGAAGAAAAAGGCAAAAGAAAAAGAAAATAGAAACTAATTTGGGCTCCGTAAGTTTTCGTAGAACTGATTCTTATTGAAAAAGATGTTATGTGAAGAGGGAAAGACGAAAGAAGGAAGACAATTCCACAGCTTAGCTGTTAGAGAGGAGAGGAGGCAACATAAGAGCTAATCCTCGAGTGCTGATGCACATACAGTTTAGTGATAGATAGACATCCCCTACCTTCTACTGCCTTCTCAACTTACTTACTAACTACTGGAACCTTGAAAAATGCAGGACCTCTGAGGCTGGTTGTATGTCAAACGTAGTTTATGTGGTTTGGCTGACAGTCCCCAATATTGCATCGGTACTCATATACCACATCGGTACGATTCAAACTTCCAGATCGACCTACCATACTGTTGTTCATTGCGAGCGAACATATTTTCGGATTGTTGTATTATACCATCAGTTTCTAGCCATAATATCTCGCACGACCTTCTCGTCCTTTCGATATGTTGTCGTAAATGTTTTCCTGTGGTAAACTTTAATGCTATCACGTTGAGGTTGTCTGATTGCCAAGAGATGTTGCTCCAGCATGTTGTTCACAATGGTATCGAATTCAGTATTTGAATATTCATTGTTAATTAACATTTGCCGGACACGTCGAAGTCTTTGGTGTAAAAGTTGCCATGTTGAGCACACCTAGATCGCTCTCCTCACTTATGCACGAATGACACTACTCTTGTAATTTTGAGGGCATTCACTTATTCCATTCACACATTTACCTTAGTTGGTGGGCTTTCTGCAGCCGTCAATGAGGAAAGATTCTGTTGTGGCACACTCACCATTACACCCGAAGAAAGGAACCTTACCATTATCATTCAACTTTAAATCTTGAGCCTGAAGTTTCCTGGAGTCGGTTACGGAGGTTTTCCAAGTGAGTTTAAGTTATCGACGCAGACAAATATCGTCTATATACCTGCAGTAAATCTGGGATGTCACGCTCCAACGAAACAGAGGTGAATGATGTAACGTATAAAACGACTCTGGGTGGGTTTGGAAGAGATCGGTCTGTCGAGTGTGTCCTGACGTAACGCTGCATCTCTACTCAAGACTTCCTCCCGCCCAGCCTGTGAGCAACGTACGTCATGAAGAGTCCGTGGTCCGATACGCTGTATCATACTTCACAACCAATCGCGGATAATCTAGTTCCAGTGGAAAGTTGTACAGAGTTCGAAAGAGGCAACGTAGTGGTGTTACTCCTGACGTGACCGTTGATGTGATGAAATGGTTATGAAATGGAGAACGGGATGTCGATATTGCTAGTCATCCTAGCTTAAATCCGACCGCCATGCGCACCATATTCAAGAAAGCCGACAAGATTATAGCGAAAGCGAAGCGTACATCACAAGCATTTCCAAGGTGAGAATTATTAAAGATTGGCTTCGATATTTCTCTTTACTGTTTGTGTGTTACTTTGGTACATATATGTAAGATATGTGGTGTTGGACATGTTTAAAGAATGCATACAGAATAATTAGAATATTGCTTATGAGGACCAAACAATCTCATTAATAAGCAAATAAGCGAGAATATGAATTTCCAGGTACATATCTCTGATGTATATCGAGTTATACAATATATGAAGAAATATACTAGTACTAGTAAGAACTGATAGGCAAAATAATACACGTATTCTTATGATTTCGAACCAAATTAATCTATCTTCCCTCCTTGTTTAACCTTGCCGGAGCAACACAATGGAAAATAAACTCAAGTATTACGTCGGAGACACGCAGCCCTCCAGTGATACAAAAAATAAGCGAAGTTCAGGATGGCTGGGGGAAAAAAGAAGAAATACAAAAATCTTCTCTGGGGTAACATGGCACTTGTCGTAGAAAACGGTGGCGAGGTCTTATCGTGATTGGGCGGGCCACCCGGGGGACACATCACCCCACTGTTGCCACACCGCTGCCCTCCGCCTCAACACTACGAATCTCTTATTTATTTCTTTATACAACACCTTAAACTAGCTACGGGGGATTTCCCTCAGAGGCCGAAATTAATTCAACCCTTTTCATGAAATTAAACTCACTTATTGTGATGAAAGACTGAGGATCTTCTACTTTAAGAGAATATATATATATATATATATATATATATATATATATATATATATATATATATATATATATATATATATATATATATATATATATATATATATATATATATATATTATCCCTGGGGATAGGGGAGAAAGAATACTTCCCACGTATTCCCTGCGTGTCGTAGAAGGCGACTAAAAGGGGAGGGAGCGGGTGGCTGGAAATCCTCCCCTCTCGTTTTTTTTTTTTTTTTTTTTTTTTTTTAAAGAAGGAACAGAGAAGGGGGTCCAGGTGAGGATATTCCCTCAAAGGCCCAGTCCTCTGTTCTTAACGCTACCTCGCTAATGCGGGAAATGGCGAATAGTATGAAAGAAAGAAAAGATATATATATATATTTAAATGTATATATATATATGTATATATTTTATCCCTGGGGATAGGGGAGAAAGAATTCTTCCCACGTATTCCCTGCGTGTCGTAGAAGGCTACTAAAAGGGAAGGGAGCGGGGGCTGGAAATCCTCCCCTCTCGTTTTTCATTTTCCAAAAGAAGGAAGAGAGAAGGGGGCCAAGTGAGGATGTTCCCTCAAAGGCCCAGTCCTCTGTTCTTAACGCTACCTCGCTAATGCGGGAAATAGCGAATAGTATGAAAAGAAAAAAAAAAAAATATATATATATATATATATATATATATATATATATATATATATATATATATATATATATATATATATATACATATATATATATATATATATATATATATATATATATATATATATATATATATATATATATATATATATATATATATATCCCTGGGGATAGGGGAGAAAGAATACTTCCCACGTATTCCCTGCGTGTCGTAGAAGGCGACTAAAAGGGAAGGGAGCGGGGGGCTGGAAATCCTCCCCTCTCGTTTTTTTTTTTCCAAAAGAAGGAACAGAGAAGAGGTCCAGGTGAGGATATTCCCTCAAAGGCCCAGTCCTCTGTTCTTAACGCTACCTCGCTATCGCGGGAAATAGCGAATAGTATGAAAAAAAAAATATATATATATATATATGTATATATATATATATATATATATATATATATATGTTCTGGAAGGAGGTAAATAAAGTGCGTAAGACAAGGGAGCAAATGGGAACTTCAGTGAAGGGCGCAAATGGGGAGGTGATAACAAGTAGTGGTGATGTGAGAAGGAGATGGAGTGAGTATTTTGAAGGTTTGTTGAATGTGTTTGATGATAGAGTGGCAGATATAGGGTGTTTTGGTCGAGGTGGTGTGCAAAGTGAGAGGGTTAGGGAAAATGATTTGGTAAACAGAGAAGAGGTAGTGAAAGCTTTGCGGAAGATGAAAGCCGGCAAGGCAGCAGGTTTGGATGGTATTGCAGTGGAATTTATTAAAAAAGGGGGTGACTGTATTGTTGACTGGTTGGTAAGGTTATTTAATGTATGTATGACTCATGGTGAGGTGCCTGAGGATTGGCAGAATGCGTGCATAGTGCCATTGTACAAAGGCAAAGGGGATAAGAGTGAGTGCTCAAATTACAGAGGTATAAGTTTGTTGAGTATTCCTGGTAAATTATATGGGAGGGTATTGATTGAGAGGGTGAAGGCATGTACAGAGCATCAGATTGGGGAAGAGCAGTGTGGTTTCAGAAGTGGTAGAGGATGTGTGGATCAGGTGTTTGCTTTGAAGAATGTATGTGAGAAATACTTAGAAAAGCAAATGGATTTGTATGTAGCATTTATGGATCTGGAGAAGGCATATGATAGAGTTGATAGAGATGCTCTGTGGAAGGTATTAAGAATATATGGTGTGGGAGGAAAGTTGTTAGAAGCAGTGAAAAGTTTTTATCGAGGATGTAAGGCATGTGTACGTGTAGGAAGAGAGGAAAGTGATTGGTTCTCAGTGAATGTAGGTTTGCGGCAGGGGTGTGTGATGTCTCCATGGTTGTTTAATTTGTTTATGGATGGGGTTGTTAGGGAGGTAAATGCAAGAGTTTTGGAAAGAGGGGCAAGTATGAAGTCTGTTGGGGATGAGAGAGCTTGGGAAGTGAGTCAGTTGTTGTTCGCTGATGATACAGCGCTGGTGGCTGGTTCATGTGAGAAACTGCAGAAGCTGGTGACTGAGTTTGGTAAAGTGTGTGGAAGAAGAAAGTTAAGAGTAAATGTGAATAAGAGCAAGGTTATTAGGTACAGTAGGGTTGAGGGTCAAGTCAATTGGGAGGTGAGTTTGAATGGAGAAAAACTGGAGGAAGTGAAGTGTTTTAGATATCTGGGAGTGGATCTGGCAGCGGATGGAACCATGGAAGCGGAAGTGGATCATAGGGTGGGGGAGGGGGCGAAAATTCTGGGAGCCTTGAAGAATGTGTGGAAGTCGAGAACATTATCTCGGAAAGCAAAAATGGGTATGTTTGAAGGAATAGTGGTTCCAACAATGTTGTATGGTTGCGAGGCGTGGGCTATGGATAGAGTTGTGCGCAGGAGGATGGATGTGCTGGAAATGAGATGTTTGAGGACAATGTGTGGTGTGAGGTGGTTTGATCGAGTGAGTAACATAAGGGTAAAAGAGATGTGTGGAAATAAAAAGAGCGTGGTTGAGAGAGCAGAAGAGGGTGTTTTGAAGTGGTTTGGGCACATGGAGAGAATGAGTGAGGAAAGATTGACCAAGAGGATATATGTGTCGGAGGTGGAGGGAACGAGGAGAAGAGGGAGACCAAATTGGAGGTGGAAAGATGGAGTGAAAAAGATTTTGTGTGATCGGGGCCTGAACATGCAGGAGGGTGAAAGGAGGGCAAGGAATAGAGTGAATTGGAGGGATGTGGTATACCGGGGTTGACGTGCTGTCAGTGGATTGAATCAAGGCATGTGAAGCGTCTGGAGTAAACCATGGAAAGCTGTGTAGGTATGTATATTTGCGTGTGTGGACGTATGTATATACATGTGTATGGGGGGGGGGTGGGCCATTTCTTTCGTCTGTTTCCTTGCGCTACCTCGCAAACGCGGGAGACAGCGACAAAGTATAATAATAAATAATAATAATAAATATATATATATGTATATATATATATATATATATATATATATATATATATATATATATATATATATATATATATATATATATATATATATATATATATATATATATATATATATATATATATGGCTATATTTATGAAAACTATTAAGAGCATATGGTGTGGAAGGTAAGCTGCTAGGAGCAGTGAAAAGTTTTTATTATGGATGTAAGGTATGTGTATGAGTAGGAAGAGATAAAAGTGATTGGTTCCCATTGAATGTGGTTTGCGGCAGGGGTGCATGATGTCTCCATGGTTGCTTAATCTGTTTATGGATGTTGTTGTTAGGTAGGTGAATGCAAAAGTTTTGGAGAGAGGAGCAAGCATGCAGTCTGCTGTGGATGAGAGAGCTTGGGAAGTGAGTCGGTTGTTATTCGATGAGAAGTCGGTGACTGATTTGATAAAGTGTGTGAAAAAAGAAAGCTGAGAGTAAATGTGAATAAGAACAAGATTATTAAGTTCAGTGGGATTGAACAGCAAGTAAACCGGGAGGTAAGTTTGAATGAAGAAAAACTGGAGGAGGTGAAGAGTTTTAGATAACTGGGAGTGGATTTACCAGCAGATGGAACCGTGGAAGCGGAAGTGCATCACATGGTACAGGAGGGGTTGCAGGTTCTAGGAAGGTGTGGAAGGTGAAAACGTTATCTTCGAGAGCAAAATTGTGTATGTTTGAAGGATTAGTGGTTCCAACAATGTTATATGCTTGCGAGGCATGGGCTATAGACAGGGTTGTGCGGAGCAGGGTGGATGTGGTAGAAATGAAATGTTTTAGGACAATATGTGATGTGAGGCGGTTTGATCGAGTAAGTAATGAAAGAATAAGAGATGTGTGGTAATAAACAGAGTGTGGTTGAGAGATCAGAAGAGGGTGTATCGAAATGGTTTAGTCATATGGAGAGAATGAGTGAGGAAAGATTGACAAAGAGGATATATGCGTTAGAGGTGGATGGAACGAGAAGTGGGGGACCAAATTGAATGGGGAAGGATGGAGTGAAAAAGATTTTGAGCGATCGAGGCCTGAACATCAGGAGGGTGAAAGGCGTAGAAAGAATAGAGTGAATTTGAACGATGTGGTATACCGGGGTCGAAGTGCTGTCAATGGATTGAACCAGGGCATGTGAAGCGTCTGAGGTAAACCATGGAAAGTTCTGTGGGGCCTGGATGTGGAAAGGGAGCTGTGGTTTCAATGCATACACATGAGAGCTAGAGACTGAGTGTGAACGAATGTTGCCTTTGTTGTATTTTGCTAGCGCTACCTCCCGTGCGCACGGTCCCAGCGGCTATTCATAATAAAAGAAATGTATATATATATATATATATATATATATATATATATATATATATATATATATATATATATATATATATATATTTTTCTTTCTTTCTTTCAAACTATTCGCCATTTCCCGCATTAGCGAGGTAGCGTTAAGAACAGATGACTGGGCCTTTGAGGGACTACCCTCACCTGGCCCAATTCTCTGTTCCTTCTTTTGGAAAATTAAAAAAAAAAAAACGAGAGGGGAGGATTTCCAGCCCCCCCGCTCCCTCCCCTTTTAGTCGCCTTCTACGACACGCAGGGAATACGTGGGAAGTATTCTTGCTCCCCTATCCCCAGGGATAATATATATATATATATATATATATATATATATATATATATATATATATATATATATATATATATATATATATGTATATATATACATATATATATATATATTATATATTTATATATATATATATATATATATATATATATATATATATATATATATATATATATATATATATATATATACATATATATATATATATATATATATATATATATATATATATATATATATATTTTTTATTTTTCTTATTATACTTTGTCGCTGTCTCCCGCGTTTGCGAGGTAGCGCAAGGAAACAGACGAAAGAAATGGCCCAACCCACCCCCATACACATGTATATACATACGTCCACACACGCAAATATACATACCTACACAGCTTTCCATGGTTTACCCCAGACGCTTCACATGCCTTGATTCAATCCACTGACAGCACGTCAACCCCGGTATACCACATCGCTCCAATTCACTCTATTCTTTGCCCTCCTTTCACCCTCCAGCATGTTCAGGCCCCGATCAGACAAAATCTTTTTCACTCCATCTTTCCACCTCCAATTTGGTCTCCCTCTTCTCCTCGTTCCCTCCACCTCCGACACATATATCCTCTTGGTCAATCTTTCCTCACTCATTCTCTCCATGTGACCAAACCATTTCAAAACACCCTCTTCTGCTCTCTCAACCACGCTCTTTTTATTTCCACACATCTCTCTTACCCTTACGTTACTCACTCGATCAAACCACCTCACACCATACATTGTCCTCAAACATCTCATTTCCAGCACATCCATCCTCCTGCGCACAACTCTATCCATAGTCCACGCCTCGCAACCATACAACATTGTTGGAACCACTATTCCTTCAAACATACCCATTTTTGCTTTCCGAGATAATGTTCTCGACTTCCACACATTCTTCAAGGCTCCCAGAATTTTCGCCCCCTCCCCCACCCTATGATCCACTTCCGCTTCCATGGTTCCATCCGCTGCCAGATCCACGAAGCTCAGAGGGTAAAGGGGAAGAGTGGTTTGGGAATGTCTTGGGAGTAAAGTCAGGGGTTAGTGAGAGGACAAGAGCGAGGGAAGGAGTAGCAGTACTCCTGAAACAGGAGTTGTGGAAGTATGTGATAGAATGTAAGAAAGTAAATTCTCGATTAATATGGGTAAAACTGAAAGTTGATGGAGAGAGATGGGTGATTATTGGTGCATATGCACCTGGGCATGAGAAGAAAGATTATGAGAGGCAAGTGTTTTGGGAGCAGCTGAATGAGTGTGTTAGTGGTTTTGATGCACGAGACCGGGTTATAGTGTTGGGTGATTTGAATGCAAAGGTGAGTAATGTGGCAGTTGAGGGAATAATTGGTATACATGGGGTGTTCAGTGTTGTAAATGGAAATGGTGAAGAGCTTGTAGATTTATGTGCTGAAAAAGGACTGATGATTGGGAATACCTGGTTTAAAAAGCGAGATATACATAAGTATACTTATGTAAGTAGGAGAGAGGGCCAGAGAGCGTTATTGGATTACGTGTTAATTGACAGGCGCGCGAAAGAGAGACTTTTGGATGTTAATGTGCTGAGAGGTGCAACTGGAGGGATGTCTGATCATTATCTTGTGGAGGCTAAGGTGAAGATTTGTATGGGTTTTCAGAAAAGAAGAGTGAATGTTGGGGTGAAGAGGGTGGTGAGAGTAAGTGAGCTTGGGAAGGAGACTTGTGTGAGGAAGTACCAGGAGAGACTGAGTACAGAATGGAAAAAGGTGAGAACAATGGAAGTAAGGGGAGTGGGGGAGGAATGGGATGTATTTAGGGAATCAGTGATGGATTGCGAAAAAGATGCTTGTGGCATGAGAAGAGTGGGAGGTGGGTTGATTAGAAAGGGTAGTGAGTGGTGGGATGAAGAAGTAAGAGTATTAGTGAAAGAGAAGAGAGAGGCATTTGGACGATTTTTGCAGGGAAAAAATGAAATTGAGTGGGAGACGTATAAAAGAAAGAGACAGGAGGTCAAGAGAAAGGTGCAAGAGGTGAAAAAAAGGGCAAATGAGAGTTGGGTTGAGAGAGTATCATTAAATTTTAGGGAGAATAAAAAGATGCTCTGGAAGGAGGTAAATAAAGTGCGTAAGACAAGGGAGCAAATGGGAACTTCAGTGAAGGGCGCAAATGGGGAGGTGATAACAAGTAGTGGTGATGTGAGAAGGAGATGGAGTGAGTATTTTGAAGGTTTGTTGAATGTGTTTGATGATAGAGTGGCAGATATAGGGTGTTTTGGTCGAGGTGGTGTGCAAAGTGCGAGGGTTAGGGAAAATGATTTGGTAAACAGAGAAGAGGTAGTAAAAGCTTTGCGGAAGATGAAAGCCGGCAAGGCAGCAGGTTTGGATGGTATTGCAGTGGAATTTATTAAAAAAGGGGGTGACTGTATTGTTGACTGGTTGGTAAGGTTATTTAATGTGTGCATGACTCATGGTGAGGTGCCTGAGGATTGGCGGAATGCGTGCATAGTGCCATTGTACAAAGGCAAAGGGGATAAGAGTGAGTGCTCAAATTACAGAGGTATAAGTTTGTTGAGTATTCCTGGCAAATTATATGGGAGGGTATTGATTGAGACGGTGAAGGCATGTACAGAGCATCAGATTGGGGAAGAGCAGTGTGGTTTCAGAAGTGGTAGAGGATGTGTGGATCAGGTGTTTGCTTTGAAGAATGTATGTGAGAAATACTTAGAAAAGCAAATGGATTTGTATGTAGCATTTATGGATCTGGAGAGGGCATATGATAGAGTTGATAGAGATGCTCTGTGGAAGGTATTAAGAATATATGGTGTGGGAGGAAAGTTGTTAGAAGCAGTGAAAAGTTTTTATCGAGGATGTAAGGCATGTGTACGTGTAGGAAGAAAGGAAAGTGATTGGTTCTCAGTGAATGCAGGTCTGCGGCAGGGGTGTGTGATGTCTCCATGGTTGTTTAATTTGTTTATGGATGGGGTTGTTAGGGAGGTGAATGCGAGAGTTTTGGAAAGAGGGGCAAGTATGAAGTCTGTTGGTGATGAGAGAGCTTGGGAAGTGAGTCAGTTGTTGTTCGCTGATGATACAGCGCTGGTGGCTGATTCATGTGAGAAACTGCAGAAGCTGGTGACTGAGTTTGGTAAAGTGTGTGAAAGAAGAAAGTTAAGAGTAAATGTGAATAAGAGCAAGGTTATTAGGTACAGTAGGGTTGAGGGTCAATTCAATTGGGAGGTGAGTTTGAATGGAGAAAAACTGGAGGAAGTGAGGTGTTTTATATATATATATATATATATATAAATATATATATATATATATATATATATATATATATATATATATATATATATATATATATATATATATATATATATATATATATATATATATATATATATATATATATATATATATATATATATATATATATATATATATATATATATATATATATATATATATATATATATATATATATATATATATATATATATATATATATATATATATATATATATATATATATATATATATATATATATATATATATATATATATATATATATATATATATATATATATATATATATATATATATATATATATATATATATATATATATATATATATATATATATATATATATATATATATATATATATATATATATATATATATATATATATATATATATATATATATATATATATACCGTTCTTCCTAACCGACACAGCCTGAAGATCATCTGCGCCCGCTTGGAGCAATACCAAGGGAAAAAAGCAATGTCTGCAGGCCTAATGAAACCCTTAAACCTTCTTCCTTCTGAATGCACACACACACACACACACATATATATATATATATATATATATATATATATATATATATATATATATATATATTTCATTTATTTATTTTGCTTTGTCGCTGTCTCCCGCGTTAGCGAGTTAACGCAAGATAACAGACGAAAGAATGGCCCAACCCACCTACATACACATGAATATACATACACGTCCACACACGCAAATATACATACCTATACATCTCAACGTATACAAATATTTATACACACACACAGACATATACATAATTCATACTGTCTGCTTTTATTCATTCCCATCGCCACAACGCCACACATGAAAAAAAAAACCCTCCCCCTCATGTGTGCGAAGTAGCGCTAGGAAAAGACAACAAAGGCCACATTCGTTCACACTCAGTCTCTAGCTGTCATGTAATAATGCACCGAAACCACAGCTTCCTTTCCACATCCAGGCCCCGCAGAACTTTCCATGGTTTACCCCAGACGCTTCACATTCCCCGGTTCAATCCATTGACAGCACGTCGACGCCGGTATATATCATCGTTCCAATTTACTCTATTCCTTGCAAGACTTTCACCCTCCCGCATGTTCAGGCCCCGATCACTCAAAATCTTTTTCACTCCATCTTTTCACCTCCACTTTGGTCTCCTACTTCTCATTGTTCCCTCCATCTCCGATACATATGTCCTCTTGGTTAATCTTTCCTCACTCATTCTCTCCATGTGACCAAAACATTTCAAAACACCCTCTTCTGCTCTCTCAACCACGCTCTTTTTATGACCACACATCTCTCTTACCCTATTATTACTTACTCGATCAAACAAATTCACAAAGTATGATAAAAGTATAATAAAAGAAAAAAAAATAATATACAAACATCTCATTTCCAGCACATCCACCCTCCTGCGCACAACTCTATCCATAGCCCACGCCTCGCAACCATGTAGCATTGTTCGAACAACTATTCCTTCAAACATACCGATTTTTGCATTCCGAGATAATGTTCTCGACTTCCACACATTCTTCAACGCTCAGAGAACTTTCACCCCTCCCCGACCCTATGATTCACTTCCACTTCCAT
The DNA here is from genome assembly GCF_036320965.1 of Panulirus ornatus. Classification (NCBI taxonomy): domain Eukaryota; kingdom Metazoa; phylum Arthropoda; class Malacostraca; order Decapoda; family Palinuridae; genus Panulirus; species Panulirus ornatus. Next base: position 19,634,855 of record NC_092248.1, on the reverse strand, counting down.
GGCTACATCCGCTGCCAAATCCACTCCCAGATATCTAAAACACTTCACTTTCTCCAGTTTTTCTCCATTAAAACTTACCTCCCATTTGACTTGTCCCTCAACCCTAATGTACCTAATAACCTTGCTCTTATTCACATTTACTCTCAGTTTTCTTCTTTCACACATTTTACTAAACTCAGTCACCAGCTTCTGCAGTTTCTCACACGAATCAGCCACCAGTGCTGTATCATCAGCGAACTACAACTGACTCACTTCACAAGCTCTCTCATCCACAACAGACTGCATAATTGCCCCTCTTTCCAAAACTCTTGCATTCACCTCCCTAACAACTCCATCCTTAAACAATTTAAAAACTATGGAGACATCACACATCCCTGCAGCAAACCAACATTCACTGAGAACCAATCACTTTCCTCTCTTCCTACACGTACACGTGGTTACATCCTCGACAAAAAACTTTCACTGCTTCTAACAACTTGCCTCCCACACCATATATTCTTAATATCTTCCACAGAGCATCTATATCAACTCTATGATATGCCTTCTCCAGATCCATAAATGCTACATACAAATCCATTTGCTTTTCTAAGTATTTCTCACATACATTCTTCAAAGCAAACACCTGATCCACACATCCTCCACCACTTCTGAAACCATACTGCTCTTCCCGAATCTAATACTCTGTACATGCCTTCACCCTCTCGGTCAATACCCTCCCATATAATTTCCCAGGAATACTCAACAAACTTACACCTCTGTAATTTGAGCGCTCACTTTTATCCTCTTCGCCTTTGTACAATGGCTCTATGCAAGCATTCCGCCAATCCTCAGGCACGTCACCATTAGTCATACATATATTGAATAACCTTACCAACCAGTCAACAATACAGTCACCCCCTTCTTTAATAAATTCCACTGCAATACCATCCAAACCCGCTGCCTTGCCGGCTTTCATCTTCCGCAAAGATTTTCTACCTCTTCTATGTTTACCAAATCATTTTCCCTAACCCTCTCACTTTGCACAACACCTCGACCAAAACACCCTAATTCTGCCAGTCTATCATCAAATGCATTCAACAAACCTTCAAAATACTCACTCCATCTCCTTCTCACATCACCACTACTTGTTATCTCCCCATTAGCCCCTTTCACTGATGTACCCATTTGTTCCCTTGTCTTACGCACTTTATTTACCTCCTTCCAAAACATCTTTTTATTCTCATTAAGATCTAATGATATTCTCTCACCTCAACTTTCATTTGATCCTCTTTTTCACCTCTTGCACCTTTCTCTTGACCTCCTGCCTCTTTCGTTTATACATCTCCCACTCATTTGCATTATTTCCCTGCAAAAATCGTCCAAATGCCTCTCTCTTCTCTTTCACTAATGATCTTACATCTTCATCCCACCACTCACTACCCTTTCTATTCTGCCCACTTCCCAAGCTTCTCATGCCACAAGCATCTTTTGCGCAAGCCATTACTACTTCCCTAAATACATTCCATTCCACCTCCACTCCTCTTACGTCCTTTGTTCTCACCTTTTTCCATTCTGTACTCAGTCTCTCCTAGTACTTCCTCACCAAAGTCTCCTTCCCAAGCTCACTTACTCTCGCCACTCTCTTCACCCCTAACATTCTCTTTTCATTTCTGAAAACCTTTACAAATCTTCACCTTCGCCTCCACAAGATTATGATCAGACATCCCTCAAGTTACACCTCTCAACACATTAACATCCAAAAGTCTCTCTTTGCTTGCCTATTGATTAACACGTAATCCAATAACGCTCTCTGGACATCTCTCCTACTTACATACGTATACTTATGTATATCTCTCATTTTAAACCAGGTATTCCCAATCACCAGTCCTTTTTCAGCACATAGATTTACAAGCTCCTCACCATTTCCATTTACAACACTGAACACCCCATGTACACCAGTTATTCCTTCAACTGCCACATTACTCACCTTTGCATTCAAATCACCCATCACTATAACACGATATCGTGCATCAAGACTACTAAGACACTCACTCATCTGCTCCCTAAAACACTTGCCTCTCATGATCTTTCTTCTCATGCCCAGGTGCATATGCACCAATAATCACCCATTTCTCTCCATCCACTTTCAGTTTTACCCATATCAATCTAGAGTTTACTTTCTTACACTCTATCACATACTCCCACCACTCCTGTTTCGCGAGTAGTGCTACTCCTTAGCCTTGCTCTTCTCCTTTCACTAACCCTATTCTCCGATGATAATCCCAAACCACCCTTCCCCTTTACCCTTGAGCTTCGTTTCACTGAGTCAAAGCATCAAGGTTCGTTTCCTCAAGCATAGTACCTATCTCTACTTTTTTCTCTCCTTGGTTACATCAACACATATTTAGACACCCCAATCTGCGCCTTCGAGGAGGATTAGCACTCCCCGTGTGACTCATTCTTCTGTTTCCCCTTTTACAAAGTTAAAATACAAGGAGGGGAGGGTTTCCAGCCACACGCTCCCGTCCCTTTTAGTCGCCTTTTACGACACGTGAGGAATGCGTGGGAAGTATTCTTTGTCCCCTATCCCCAGGGATATATATATATATATATATATATATATATATATATATATATATATATATATATATATATATATATATATATATATATATGTATATATATATATTCCTATGAGTCCACGGGGAAAATGAAATACGTGTTTCATTTTCCTCGTGGACTCATAGGAATATCTTGATCACGCGCAAAATTGTGATCCTTTCAAATATATATATATATATATATATATATATATATATATATATATATATATATATATATATATATATATATATATATATATATATATATATATATATATATGTGTAGGTATGTATATTTGCGTGTGTGGACGTGTGTATGTACATGTGTATGGGGGGGGTTGGGCCATTTCTTTCGTCTGTTTCCTTGCGCTACCTCGCAAACGCGGGAGACAGCGACAAAGTATAAAAAAAAAAAAAAAAAAAAAAAATATATATATATATATATATATATATATATATATATATATATATATATATATATATATATATATATATATATATATATATATATATATACATATATATATATATATATATATATATATATCCCTATCCCTGGGGATAGGGGAAAAAGAATACTTCCCACCCATTGCCCGCTTGTCGCAGAAGGCGACTAAAAGGGACGGTAACGGGGGGCTAGAAGCCCTCCCATCCTTGTTATCCAACTTTCGAATTGAGGAAACAGAAGAAGGGGTCACGCGGGGAGTGCTCATCCTCCTAAAAGGCTCAGATTTGGGTGTCTAAATGTGTGTAGATGTAACTAAGATGAGAAAAATGAGAGATGGGTAGTATGCTTGAGGAAAGGAATCTGGATATTTTGGCTCTGAGTGAAACGAAGCTCAAGGGTAAAGGGGAAGAGTGGTTTAGTAATGATTTGGGAGTAAATTCAGGGGTTCGTGAGAAGACAAGAGCAAAGGAAAGAGTAGCACTTCTCCAAAACAGGAGTTGTTGGAGTAAATGATCGAGTGTAAGAAAGTAAACTCTAGATTAATATGGGTAAAACTGAAAGTAGATGGAGAGAGGTGGGTGATTACTGGTGCCTTTGTACCTAGGTATGAGAAGAATGATTATGAGAGGCAAGTGTTTTGGCAGCAGCTGAGTGAGTGTGTTAGTAGTTTTGATGCACGATGCCGGGTTATAGTGATGGGTGATTTCAATGGAAAGGTGAGAAATTTGGCAATTGAGGAATAATTGGTGTACATAGGGTCTTCAGTGTTGTAAATGGAAATGGTGAAGAGATTGTAGATTTGGTTTAAAAAGAGAAATATACACAAGTATTCATATGTAAGTAATAGAGATGGCCAATGAGCGTTAATGGATTACGTGTTAATTGATAGGCGAGTGAAAGAGAGACTTTTGGATGTTAATGTGCTGAGAGGTGAAACTGGAGGGATGTTTAATCATTACTTTGTTGATGCGAAGGAGATGATTTGTAGAGGTTTCCCGAAAAGAAGAGAGAATGTTAGGGTGAAGAGAGTGGTGAGAGTAGGTGAGCTTGGGAAGGAAACTTGTCTGAGGAAGTACCAGGAGAGACTAAGTGCAGAAGGGAAGAAGGTAAGAGCAAAGGACGTAAGGGGAGTGGGGGAGAATGAGATGTAATTAGGGAAGCAGTAGTTGTTTGCGCAAAAGATGCTTGTGGCATGGGAAGCGTGGGAGGTGGGCAGTTTAGAAAGGGTAGTGAGTGGTGGGATCAAGAAGAAAGATTAGTAGAAAAAGAGTAGAGAAAGGCATTTGGACGGAGTTTTCCATGGAATTAGTGCAAATGACTGGGAGTTGTACAAAAGAAAGGGGCAGGAGGTCAAGGGAAAGGTGCAATAGTTGAAGAACAGGGCAAATGAGAGTTGGGGTGAGAGAGTGTCATTAAATTTTCTTGAGAATAATAAGATGTTTTGGAAATAGGTAAATAAAGTGCGTAAGACAAGAGAACAAATAGGAACATCGCTGAAGGGGGCTAATGGGGAGGTAATAACAAGTAGTGGTGATGTGAGAAGGAGATGGAGTGAGTATTTTGAATGTTTATTGAATATGTGTGATGAAAGAGTAGCAGATATATGATGTTGTGGTCGAGGTAGTGTGCGAAGTAAGAGGGTTAGAAGAATGGTTTGGTAAACAGAGAAGTGGTAGTGAAAGCTTTGCGGAAGATGAAAGCCGGCAAGGCGGAGGGTTTTGGTTGATGTTGCACTGGAATTTATAGAAAAAAGTGAATGACTGTGCAGTTGACTGGTTGGTGAGGATATTCAATGTATGTATGGTTCATTGTGAAGTGCCTGAGGATTGGTGAAATGCATGCATAGTGCGATTGTGCAAAGGGAAAGGGGATAAATGTGAGTGTTCAAATTACAGAGGTATAAGTTTATTTTAGTATTCCTTGGAAATTATATGGGAGGGCACAGAGCATCAGAGTGTGGAAGAGCACTGTGGTTTCAGAAGTGGTAGAGGATGTGTGGATCAGGTGTTTGCTTTCAAGAAGGTATGTTAGAAATACTTAGGAAAACAAACGAATTTGTTGAGTTGATAGAGGTGCACAATGGAAGACATTAAGAGTATATATTGTGGAAGTCAAGTTGCTAGCAGCAGTGAAAAGCGAAATTGATTGGCTCTAAGTGAATATCGGTTTGCGGCAGGGTGCGTGATGTCTCCATGGTTCTTTGATTTGTTTATGGATGGGTTTGTTAGGGTGATGAATGCAAGCGTTTTGGATAGAGGGACAAGTATGCAGTCTCTTGTGGATGAGAGGGCTTGGAAAGCGAGTCAGTTGTTTTTCACTGATGACACAGCGCTGTTGGCTGATTCGGGTGAGAAACTGCATAAGGTGGTGACTGAGTTTGGTAAAGTGTGTGAAAGAAGAAAGCTGAGAGTAAATGTGAATAAGAGCAAGGTTATTAGGTACAGTAGGGTAGAGGGACAAGTGAATTGGGAGGTACGTTTGAATGGAGAAAAACTGGAGGAAGTGAAGTGTTTCAGATATCTGCAAGTGGATTTGGCAGCGGATGGAACCATGGAAGCGGAAGCGAGTCACAGGGTGGGGGAGGAGGCGAAGGATCTGGGAGCTTTGCAGAATATGTAGACGGCGAGAACATTATTTCGGAAAGCAAAAATGGGTATGTTTGAAGAAATAGTGGTTCCAACAGCGTTATATTTTTGCGATGCGTGGGGCATAGATAGGGTTGTGTGGTAGAGGGTGGATGTGTTGGAAATAAGATGTTTCAGGACAAGATGTTGAGTGAGGTGGTTTGACAGAGTAAGTTATGAAAAAGTAAGAGATATGTGGTAATAAAGAGAGTTTGTTTGAGAGAGCAGAGGAGGGTGTATTGAAATATTTGGTCACATGGAGAGAATAAATGACGAAAGATTGACAAAGAGGATATATTTGTCAGAGGTGGATGGAAAGAGAAGTGGGAGATCAAATCGGATGTGGGAGGATTGAGTGAAAACGATTTTGAGCGATCGGGGCCTTAACATGCAGGAGAGTGAAAGGCGTGGAAGGAATAGAGTGAATTGGAATAGAGCGAATTGGTATACCGGGGTCGACGTGCTGTCAGTGGATTGAACTAGGGCATGTGAAGCGTCTGGGGTAAGCATGGAAAGTTATGTGGAGCCTGGATTCGGAAAAGGGCTGTGGTTTCGGTGCATTATACATGGACTGGCGGAATGCATGCATAGTGCCATTGTAGAAAGGCAAAGGGGACAAAGGTGAGTGTTCAGATTACAGAGGCATAAGTTTGTTGAGCATTCCTGGGAAAATTATATGGCAGGGTATTAATTGAGAGGGTGATGACAAGTACAGAGCATCAGATTGGGGAAGGGCAGTGTGGTTTCAGAAGTGGTGGAAGATGTGTGGATCAGGTGTTTGCTTTGAAGAATGTATGTTAGAAATACTTCGGAAAACAAATGGATTTATATGTAGCATTTATGGATCCGGAGAAGGCATATGATAGAGTTGAAGGTATTGTGGAAGGTATTAAGAATAGATGGTGTGGGAGGCAAGTTGTTAGAAGCAGTGAAAAGTTTTTATCGAGGATGTAAGGTATGTGTACGTGTAGGAAGAGAGGAAAGTGACTGGTTCTCAGTGAATGTCGGTTTGCGGCAGGGATGCCTGATGTCTCCATGGCTGTTTAATTTCTTTATGGATGGGATTGTTTTGGAGGTGAATACGAGAGTTTTGGAGAGAGGGGCAAGTATGCAGTCTCTTGTGGATGAGAGGGCTTAGGAAGCGAGTCATTTGTTCGCTGATGATACAGCGGCGGTGGCTAATTCGGGTGAGAAACTGCAGAAGCTGGTGACTGAGATTTTTTGAAGTGTGTGAAAGAAGAAAGGTGAGTGTAAATGTGAAGAAGAGCAACGTTATTAGATATAGTAAGGTTAAGGGACAAGTCCATTGGGAGGTACATTTGAATGGAGCAAACTGGAGGAAGTGAAGTGTTTTACATATCTGGGAGTGGATGTAACAGCGGATGGAACTATGGAAGCGGAGGTGAGCCACTGGGTGGGGGAGGGGCCGAAGGTTCTGGGAGCGTTGAAGAATGTGTGGAAGGCGAAAACATTATCTCGGAAAGCAAAAATGGGTATGTTTGAAGGAATAGTGGTTTCAACAAAGCTTTATGGTTGCGAGGCGTGGACTGTAGATAGGGTTGTGCGGAGGGTGGATGTGTTGGAAATGAGATGTTTGAGGACAAAATGTGGTGTTAGGTGGTTTAATTGAGTAAGTAATGAAAGAGTGAGAGAGATGTGTGGTAATAAAAAGAGTGTGCTTGAGAGAACAGAAGAGGTTGTATTGAAATGGTTGGTCACATGGAGATAATGAGTAAGGAAAGATTGACAAAGAGGATATATGTGTCAGAGGTGGAGGGAACGAAGAGAAGTGGGAGACCAAATTGGAGGTCAAGGGATGGAGGTAAGATTTTGAGCGATTGGGGCCTGAACATTAACGAGAGGGAAAGGCGTGGAAGGAATAGTGAATTGGAAAGATGTGGTATACCGGAGTCGACGAGCTGTCAATGGATTTAACCAGGGCATGTGAAGTGTCTAGGGTAAGCCATGGAAAGTTTTCTGGGGCCTAGATGTGGAAAGGGAGCTATGGTTTCGGTGCTTTACACATGGCAGAGTGTGAGTGAATGTGGGGGGAGGGGGCTGTTATTTCATGCGTGGCGGGGTGGTGACGGGAATGAATAAGGGCAGACAATATGAATTATGTACATGTGTATACATGTATATATATATATGTGTGTGTATATATATGTATACGTTGAGATGTATAGGTATGTATATGTACGTGTGTGGACGTGTATGTATATACATGTGTATATGGGTGGGTTGGCCCATTCTTTCCTTTGTTTCCTTGCGTTATCTCGCTAACTCGGAAGACATCGACAAAGTATAATTAGAAAAGATATATATATATATATATATATATATATATATATATATATATATATATATATATATATATGAAATGAAAATGACGTAAAATCTGGCAAAATTAGAAATGAGGGTTTACCTTAAAAAATTGACTGAATTTCAAACTCTTCTATGTAGGATAAATCTCCCCCACTCTGTACAAGGCCATGATTAATCAGGTGTTATCTAGGTGCCCGTTATGTGTTAGGAACAGCGGCAGGTGAGTAAGGGTAAGGAACAGAAGGGAGAGATGCGTGAGGAAGAGGCGGAGTGTAATAGGAGGAAAGTAGATTGGAATACGATGAGGAGGATGACTAAGAGTTAGAAAATGAGAAAGAAAATAGAAGACGGAGAAGAAAAGACAATGATGTTGGCATGGGGAAATGAGGGAAAAAAACGAGTAATATCGAGGATGAGAAGTTATCAAAAAGTTTCTGGTGCGGAGAACCGAATCTCTCACACTGCACTGAGGTAGGTCGAGATGGCACGGGAGAGACGGAGGTGCGGCGAGGCGTCTATGTTTGTCTCGCTGGCGTATTGATCCAGAGATATGCTAGTATGACTTCCCCGTGTCATCTTCCGTATCACACAACTTACATCACCACCGAAAAGTCCAATTGAAATATGGCGATGATGGTGCAAAATCTTTGATACTTTATGGTGACGTGAAGTATGGTGGCTTAAGGTGGCGTAAACCTTAGTAGTTTACGGTACTTTATGGTAGTTTACCATGGTTCTTTATGGCAGATTAAGCTGTGATGCTTTATAATCAAGTTTAGATAACCAAAGAAAGAGGATTCGGAGGAGAGCATGTCTTCAAGGAAGCCAGACAGGAAAATGCATGTAATTCTCCAAATGGAGTTTCTCCTCTTCATTTCACAGACGATCATCGGTAAAATCCTTGACCTTGTCCTCTTATTGTCATTAGTCTGATGTGATGCTTTACCATATTTTTCATATTTCGGGATCTTTTAAGTTCGAGATATCTTTTTCCGCTCTTTATTTTCTTTACCAAACAGAAAATGTGGTCTGTCGTGCGTATAGTGCGAGCAATCTTTTGTGCTATTGTAAATACTCTGTGTATGTAACGGGGAGAGTGTTTTACACTCGTGTTGCCACATCTCTTAACCTCGTATAGAGATGCCATGTCTTTACTCCTATGAACACACATACACACACGTACACACAGCACAGCCTAAGTAGGTACCAAATCATCGACCAACCCGATGGGAGGATGAACAGCTGGGATTGATTGTGAGCCGATTACCGCATCCAGGATACGAAGAAATGGCTCATGGTCATTAACGCTAACCGCCATGGCACGGAGGCTAGTGTGCAATCAACTATTCTTACTGCACAGGGAGTGAGTTTTACACTCGTGTGTGTGTGTGTGTGTGTGTGTGTGTGTGTGTGTGTGTGTGTGTGTGTGTTTATGTGTGTGTGTGTGTGTGTGTGTGTGTGTGTGTGTGTGTGTGTGTGTTTATGTGTGTGTGTGTGTGTGTGTGTGTGTGTGTGTGTGTGTGTGTGTGTGTGTGTGCGTCTATGTGCGTGTGCGTGTGCGTGTGCATGAAGAGGATGTGGAGTATGTGGAGCATAACAGGGGAGCCACCAGTCACAATGGTCGTTATCTTGCCTATGTCTCCCTCCCCACATTTCACAGGATCTTATACCACTCACATACAAATTGACATTATGGCTCCTGGGATGTGTGTGATATCCTCACTTCTACAGTCTGCTTCCAGCATAAACAGAAGTACGTTATATACCTGCGGAGACGATGCACCAACCTCACCCACACACACAGTAAGCAGATGCCTACATACATGTGTTGTGGGCTTGAGTATAAATGAAGTAATGATCATCATCTTCGTTTGGCACCAAGACTAAGGATGAGACATAAAGCCTCCAACACTCGCCTCCTACACCTCCCAGCACGTCACATCTCGTCTCTGTTCTCATATGTCATTCCTCTCCCCAGAAGTTCTGTATGGTCCCCACACTGGGGAATTCTTCCCTCCTTCCACTTGTCATATGTGACCCCTCACTCTCACTTATTTTTCCCCCTCTCCTACCACTCACATGTCTTTCTTTCCTCTACCGCTCATATATCATCCATTCCCTGCCATTCGTCTCTCTCTCTCTCTCTCTCTCTCTCTCTCTCTCTCTCTCTCTCTCTCTCTCTCTCTCTCTCTCTCTCTCTCTCTCTCTCTCTCTCTCTCTCTCTCTCTCTCTCTCTCTCTCTCTCTCTCTCTCTCTCTCTCCCCCCTCCCCTCTCTCTCTCCTTGGCCTTCCTTATCTGCAAGTGGAGGGACGTCTGCTGGCCTTGACCCGCGGGTTACCCAGGTGGGCCGCTGGCCTACAGAGCTCCTGGCGACGGGTGCTGTAACAGCAATACCAGCAGTGGAACAGTGCGGCCATTATCCCAGTCTCTCTCTCTCTCTCTCTCTCTCTCTCTCTCTCTCTCTCTCTCTCTCTCTCCACTCACACAATTATTTCTCGAGTCGGAGGCTAACTGGACCCTGAATGGACTATTGGTTATCGGGGACTCTCTCTCTCTCTCTCTCTCTCTCTCTCTCTCTCTCTCTCTCTCTCTCTCTCTCTCTCTCTCTCTCTCTCTCTCTCTCTCTCTCTCTCTCGTCCTCTTCGCACAGACTTAGAATGATAAGTTTTAGTTTATTACTAACAATCTGCGGGAGGTTGTTACTGGCTGCTCAGAATCAGTACCTGGTTGTGTTTCCTATACGACTAGAAGCCCCACTACACTGTTAAGTGTTTCTGACATTCGTTGGTTACAAAACACGTACAACACCTGATAAAGCTCATCTGGGACTTTATCATATCCTCTGCGCGAAGATGTTCATGGACAAGGTATATTCCACCGATCACGACAGAGTCATATTAACAATATTTGTTTCCAGAGTTTATCAAGTAAATTACATGTTGCATATCTGGAGGATGATTGTAATGGCTTTTGGTGAGTTCATTTTGATAATACATTATCATTTTTCTCTCATGATTTACATAGCAAGAACGGTCATCAAGCTAATGCTGTTAGTCAAGATACAAAGGAATACACAGGAAATCAGACTTCAAATTTATGGACTACGCTGCTCACGATGATAATGATAAAGAAAATGATGATATCAATGACCCTAATTATTATAATGAAAATTATATTGTAGTAACAGTAACGATAATGATAATGATAATAATGATAATGATGATAATAATGATAATAGGGAAAATGATTTGGTAAACAGAGAAGAGGTAGTAAAAGCTTTGCGGAAGATGAAAGCCGGCAAGGCAGCAGGTTTGGATGGTATTGCAGTGGAATTTATTAAAAAAGGGGGTGACTGTATTGTTGACTGGTTGGTAAGGTTATTTAATGTATGTATGACTCATGGTGAGGTGCCTGAGGATTGGCGGAATGCGTGCATAGTGCCATTGTACAAAGGCAAAGGGGATAAGAGTGAGTGCTCAAATTACAGAGGTATAAGTTTGTTGAGTATTCCTGGCAAATTATATGGGAGGGTATTGACTGAGAGGGTGAAGGCATGTACAGAGCATCAGATTGGGGAAGAGCAGTGTGGTTTCAGAAGTGGTAGAGGATGTGTGGATCAGGTGTTTGCTTTGAAGAATGTATGTGAGAAATACTTAGAAAAGCAAATGGATTTGTATGTAGCATTTATGGATCTGGAGAAGGCATATGATAGAGTTGATAGAGATGCTCTGTGGAAGGTATTAAGAATATATGGTGTGGGAGGCAAGTTGTTAGAAGCAGTGAAAAGTTTTTATCGAGGATGTAAGGCATGTGTACGTGTAGGAAGAGAGGAAAGTGATTGGTTCTCAGTGAATGTAGGTTTGCGGCAGGGGTGTGTGATGTCTCCATGGTTGTTTAATTTGTTTATGGATGGGGTTGTTAGGGAGGTGAGTGCAAGAGTTTTGGAAAGAGGGGCAAGTATGAAGTCTGTTGGGGATGAGAGAGCTTGGGAA